>NW_026005897.1:253102-344755 GCF_001458135.2 Marmota marmota marmota | reverse complement strand
AAATATGGCCTACAAGTTTTTTAGCCTCTACTTTAATTTCTATTTGAAGGAGATAACTAACAGTTGCAAATCAAAGGAACATGATATATATTGTAAATAACTGATGAACTGTAATCTCCTGAGACCAGGACATATACATTACTTTTAGTTCATTATCCAGTTTCATAAAGCCTAATTATAATAGTATGGGTTTAATAACCAGTTTTATTAACAAATATTAATTTAGTAATAAAATAAAAAAATAAATGTGAAGTATGTATCTTGTTGTGGATGGACTTTTAATTTTTATTTACTTATGTATATGTGATGCTTAGAATTGAACCCAGTACCTCAAACTTGCTCAGCAAGCACCAGGCATGACGGTGTACATCTATAATTTTAGTAAGTTGTGATGGTGAGGCCAACCAAATAAGTACAAGATTCCTTGTTATGATGGTGAACTTCTGTAATACCAGTAGCTCAGAAGGAAAAAAAGCAGGTAATTCTCAAGGTTAAAGGCAACCTCAGAAATTTAACCAAAAAAAAAAAAGTTTTTCAAGTAACTCAGTGGTTAAGTTCCTCTGGGTTTAATTCCTGATACTAATGAAAGTACAAACCTAACTGGGCAACTTAGGCAGAGATGATTTTGCTCAATTATAAAGCACTGCTAGATTTTATCCCCAGTACAAAGAAGAACAAAAATAAGAAGAATAAAATAAACAGCCACACATTTACTTAAGTCAATTCCACAGTAAAATTAAAAATTAATTAATTAAATAATCAGTGCCTTTTGAGGACTGATTTCCATTGGTGAATAACTAATGTGGCACTAAGTGCATACTAGACTAGAAGATACACATCCTGAAACGTTTGGTTGCACTCTGAAAAAAAAGTGTAAATTAGTAGAATTAAACAAGGATTTTTGTACCAAGCCAAATGTATGTGTATGGGTGATGAAAAAAAATGTTAAACACTTCAGTCTGAAGACACTCTCTATTTTTTACATGTTTTTCTTTAGAAACCTCAAAATATGTGTCAAACAATATAAAGAAGAATACTAAGAATTACCACATAGTGAAAGGGTTTTTTTGTTTTTGTTTTTGTTTTTGTTTTTATTTTTGAGTTTAGGGTTTTTGAGGAACTAGGGACATATATTCTAAATATGCAGTTTTATATGTTGCTTTCAATATCCATTAAGAAATTAGAAAATGTGTATTTCTATTGCCTTTTATACTTTTGTTTGTACATTTATTTACTTGTCTATTTTCTTGAGCTACTTTTCTGGACCATCAATTATAAATAGTTGGAATTTTTTTTCCTGTTCACTAGTTCTGCTGGGCTAACCTTTCATGAATATCTTCATGCTGTCATGCAAAAGGTCTCTCAAAATATCATATTTTAATGATACACTGAGTAAATGTACACTGAGTAAATTATGAGCTGTTTCTAATGGACACATTGTGGTAACATATTAATTACTAAAACAACTCACAATCACCTATGAAGTAGTCACACTACTATTTTCTTTATAGGCTTATCAGATGTGATGATAACCTGAATAAACACAATTAAATATTTATTTTTTGAATGAAACTAAATTTTGCCATTGGCCTACTCATCATAAAATGACAAATTTGAGTACAAACAGTAAATGTATGTCTGAAACTAGCTACATTATGGTCATACAAGATTGAAGAAATATGAGCTTATTCATTTTTAGTTACTACATAGCTACAAAAATATTAAATGTTGTAAAACACTGTCAATAACATGACATTAATATGATATATATTTAATTTAGTAAGTACAACAGAAAAATTATAGAGAAACATTACCCCCCCAAAAAAAAATTGCTACCACAATAATAGTTGCATAATGAATGGAAATGTATTTCTGTAAGTGCAACATAGTTGTATTTGCAAGTTTAAAATGACATCAAATTTTAACGTGCAAGATCTATCTGGTTAAGGTGGCTTAAACCTAGAATCCCAGTAGCTCTGGAGACTGAGGATGGAGGATTTCAACTTCAAAGCTATCCTCAGCAACAAGGCACTAAGCAAATCTGTGAGGCCCTGCCACTGTATCAAATACAAAAAAGGTCTGGGTATGAGGCTCAGTACTCCAGTAGCCCTGAGTTTAGTTTCTAATTATCCCCACCACCAATCAGAGACATTGATGCGAAACTTTGAAGAAACCAATATCAATGAGGTAGAAAAGTAGAGAATGGGACCATAAAATTGATCAAACTACATTCACTTGATGAAACAAATGGTAGGAAACTAGCCAACAAATTGACCAAGTTTAAATTGAGTAGGTTAAAAAGCTGAAAATAAAACAGCCAATCTCCAAAATATAAAACTAGAATGATCAGAATATATATATAACAGTAGAAAACCTCCTTTTGTGAAAATCAGTTTTTTTAGTTCCAAATAATAAAATGTATCCCTATTAGATTCATAAGAAAATAATACTTAAGGCAGAAGTTATCATAAGTAACTAAAAGCGAAGAGAACATGTGAGTATCTAACATGAAGAGAATGGTTTAGAAAAGAACACCAATAAGTTACATCACAAAGAAACAGGTGTCTTCTCTCTCTCTCTCTCTCTCTCTCTCTCTCTCTCTCTCTCTCTCTGTGTGTGTGTGTGTGTGTGTGTGTGTGTGCTAGGGATTGAACCCAGGGCCTTATGCATGCAAGGCAAGCACACTACCAAGTGAGCTATATTCTCAGCACTGGAAACTAGTACTGAAAAATGAATCACAAATAAACTTACATACTATTCAGAAATTTAATGTTGTTTTATCAACCTGCTTCTTACACTCAGAAAAGGCAGGGAAGCTTGAATCATATTTTATAGCATCTTTGTTCAATGTTCTCTTAATTCCTACGTAATTCTAATTGCATTATCATGATGGAAATTTGAATACATAGATTTAATTTTCAGTAATTTCTGATTTTTAATATGGCTAAAAAAATTAAGTCACTTATTGGAATGAAATAACCAGAAATTATTACTTACAATTATGGATTATTTAAATACAAGACTTTCACAGTGTGAATGACTGTGAGTATATAATTTTTTATCAAATTTATGAAATAGCCATACTTCCTATAAAAGTCTAAGAGAAAATTATTCCTTGCATTTTCTCAAATCTTATAGCTTCTAGGGTTCTTTAGCTTGTGACCACAAATACTTCTCTTCTGAGTTGGTGGAATACAGAAGATAGATAAGCCTTCTCACATGGGAGATGATAGTAAAACAGCAGGGAACTACCCTCAATTCCCACAGGGTCTGAGAACCATATTATATGATATGGAAGACCCTCCTATAGACTGACTATTCCAAACATTGTTTGCAAAGATATAAAAAAGTCAGTTCATTGAACAAAATGAGTGAAGTGGGTTTGTGCCTCTGTAGATGAGAATAAGTTGAAAAAAGCAACAAAAGTGAGTTCAGGACTGGGCATTACAAGACTTAGCTGACAAAATCCTGAAAACAAAAGAAAACAAAAATTCAGAAAGCACTTTACCCACCTAAGCTTATTTGAGAGAATCAAATTCAGATGAACAGCAGAGGAAAGAGGCATACCCAAAGGGATATAACAGTATCTATTTTTATTAAATTTTTATTATAATTCCCCACAATTATAGAGTTCTGAATCACCTCAATTACTACATTCTTCATCTTTTACGTGTTATCATTATCTTGTACGTACAACTCATGCTGTTATCATTACCTTGTACATACAACTCATGTACACTGAATTTACCCTTTCATTTATGAGCTTATCATTTATCTTTTTCTCTGTATAACTGTATATGTGTATATTTTTATCTAACATTTCCAGGATTCTGCCATTAAAATGTCTTTGATACCACCTCCATGAAATGCATTTTTGTCACTTCAGTTCAGTACATCTAAATGTTTTATTCCATGTAGTTGGGAAAGATGGGGCTATTGCAAGGTCTTTCTTATTTTACTAATTATCTGCTAGAATTAAAGATCAACCTTGGTGCCTCCAGAGGATTTAATTCTCATTCACCTTTCTTATACATAGTGTTTTATTTTTTTATGCAAGCAGCAGTAACTGTATTTAAAAGGTGAATAAAAGATTCTGATATGGACATGGTGCTTTAGAGGTCCCCAAATCCCTAGGGTGGTGTTCTGATACCACCTTACCACTGAAGCATCTTGATTGCATTCCACCTTGGACACTGGTACTATGCTTCCACTGAAAGTGATTCATTAGTTATGAATATTGTTCTTTTTCTGCTCTCAATACTCTTGGAAATGTTGGGATTCATGATAGGTTTAGAATCATAATTTTCAACACACTTATCATAGACCCATTTGATAACAAGAGACAATACATATCTAAGAAGAAGAAAGAAGAGAAAGAAGACCATTTATCAATCCTAAAAGAGGTAACAGAATAAACTCCGGGAATAAAATAGTAGTCATCTAATAAATTTGTTTCAAAAAACATTTTAGATGGTAGTATATTACTGCATTAGAAAAGAGTGATGTAAATGCAATTTCAATTATTAGAGTTGTGACTGATTATTTTAAAGAGAGTATCAAAAGCTGTGTGCAGTGGTGCATGCCTGTAATTCTGGAGTCTTCTGAAGTTGTGGTGAAAGATCACTAGTTCAAAGCCAGCCAAACTCAGCAACTTAGTGAGTCTCTAAGAAACTCCACAAAACCCTTTTTCTATATAAAATATTTTATAAAGGGCTGAGGATGTTTTTTTTAGCAGAAAAGCATTCCTGGGTTCAATCTGTAATATGAAAGAGAGAGAGAGAGTGATGGGGGGGTAATCAGTGAAACTTTCAGTGTCAAGGATTTAAACAATTTAAAAACAATAGTGGGTTTGTTGATGAAAACTCATCTATATTTATTAAATGCTGCATTCAGAAATTAGTATGTTCTCAAACATATACAAGTGAGAGAGGAGTCCTATTTTAAGGTGTAAATAGGAACAAAGAAAAGATTTGACACAGCTTTTAATTGACCCAGATGCTCACTTTAGTTTGTGATTGGAATCATGCTCAGGAGATAGATCTTTAAGCTGTTTAAAATAATGTTTTTATCAAGTATTTATAAAACAAGATTAAGATCTAATATAAATCAGGCTTGGCAAGGGGGAAATTGTTCAAATAATAAGTATATACCTAAACACATAAACCGATATTAGAGAAGTTAACATTCAGGATATTTATGCCATTATATAATCACTAGTAATGTAAAAACAATGACAAGAAAAAGTGAGTAAATAAAGAAACAAATAAATAATTTAATGAATGAATGAATAACTTAAAAGTACAAAGATGTAATGTGACTGCAATTGTAAAAGAGAGCTTGTAGCCTTGAAAAAGTGTAAAGGTACTTCGATATGGTGTTCTACTACTTACTGAGGCATACTTCATGAACTGTAAATTCCACTTATAGATGGGAAGAGTTAAAAACAGAACCCACTCAACTGGCTCTCTCACTTGGGAATAGTGCAACAGTTACCTTTTTCTTTCTTCCCAAATTTTATTTCTGCTTCCAAGAACACTACCCCTCTAACCTCATGATGCCATTGTAGACTTGCTGCATCTGAACCCTTCTGCTGCTCAAGTTTTTTTTCATTATCTTTTTCTCCCTACCCCCATATATTCCACAATTTTTAATGTGTTTATTTTCAGTTGTAGTTGGACACAATATCTTTATTTTATTTATTTATTTTTATGTGGTGCTGATGATCAAACACAGAGCCTCTTATGTGCGAGGTCAGAAATCTGGAGCTGAGCCCAGCCCCTCCACCAATACTTAAAAAAAATAATGTCACCTACATACTTAGCATCCACCAGTCTTACATTCTGATCCTTCCATTTCCTGCTTTTTGCATGAATAATTTTGAGATTTTTTTTCATTCAGACATCAATAGTCCAGAGTGTTCAGAATTGGGGGTAAATTTTACAGAATATTAGAGGTCAATTACAGAACATTAAAAATTTATATAGTGGGAAGCACCTAAAGCTGAGGATAAAAAGAAAATCTACAGACTTCACTAGTTAAAATAAAAGGTCTAAAATTCAGGAAAATGAATAATTTTGAAATGACAATTTCATAAAAAGGAGAGTAAAGGGCAGAACATACTAAGCAAAAGCAAAATTTTCACAACACAAAAAAATGTACATCTGCATAGAGTGTCATGTATGGGTGCTTCCAGAAGACAAATTAAATTGAAAGAGATATGATTAATTTGAGATGTAGCAATAAAATATTAATTGTATATAATAGTAATATATATGTACCTGTACCAAATATGCCTCATTTAATAATAGGTATACATTGCAAGAAATGAATTTTAAACTTTTTTAACTTTTTTTTTAATTTATCTTATTTATTTTTTATATGTCATAGTGAATACTGACATCTAGAATTTTGTATTGCCAAATGTTCAGGCTACATATTATATTTACTTGAAGTACATCACTGAACAACAGATGGATTTTACCACACATTGTTTTACAATATGAACTTATAGAAATAATTACATACCTTATAATAATATGAATAAATAGATGTGAGTAAGTAACAGAGAACCTTTATTAAGAAAAATAAAATGAAACAAAACAAAACAAACAACAAGAAACTTGAAATTTAGAGAAAGTTTGAAGTGCTTTGCAGAAATAGAAATATGACACTCTTCCCAAAAAAATCATTGGGACAAGAAATTATTTTGGGGGAAAACTATATTATATGCTTTCTTAATACCAGAAGAAACTCATTTTCAGAAGTATTATATACTTCAATATAAAAATAAAATAGAACTGTGGATGGTATTACACAAATAATCTCAATGACTTGGGAGGTAGAGGCTGAAGAACCAAAAGTTCAAAGAAAGCCTCGTCAACACAGGAAGGCTATGACCACCATGAGGAAGTTTCTGTCTCAAAATAAAATATTGAATGGCCTGGGTATATGGCTGTGACTTAAGGGTATACCACCCCTAGATTCAATAACCCATATATATAGGTCAAAAGTTACTATAACAAGGAATTTATGATAAGTGTGGTGGCACATGCCTGCAATTCAAAACTCTGAAGACTGAGGCAGGAGGATTGTGAGTTCAATGCCAGACACAATAAAAAGAGTCACTAAAAAGCTCAGTGAGACTCTGTCACTTCATAATATATAAAATAATCCTGGGAATGTGATTCATTTGTCAGTTGCCCCTGCATTCAATCCCCCGCATGAATAAAAGGGATTTATATTGAAAAATGTCATAGTACTTGCCTCTAATATCATCTATTTGGAAGACTAAGGCAGAAAGGTTAAAATTTCAAGGTTAGCTTGGCCACTTGCCAACAACCTGTCTCTATATAAGATTTTTAAAAAATGCCTGGGGATGTTGATGAGTGTAATGGCAACTTTGGTTTAAATCTCAAGAACCACAAAACAGAGCAGTTATTTATTTTCAGAAAGTTACATAAATATGTTAAAAATTATAAATTGGGCAACATTAAGAAATAAACTTTTTTTAATTAAGTGGTACAAAGATGGGCTGGAGTTCTGGATCAGTAGCAGATCACTCACCTGGCACATGTGAGGCCCTTGGTTCCATCCTCAACACCACATAACAATAAATAAATAACATAAGGGTATTATGTCCAGCCACAACTAAATAATAACATAATTTTAAGAAAAGGTATAAAGAGAAGTGGGAGAACTCATGAGCTCAAATAAAAGTTAAGAATATTTAATAAAAAAGAAAATGACACTTATGGTAGGAAAAATGTTCAAAAATTAAAACCTCTTAACACCTTAACAAATTATAAAAATGCAAGCTAACATCTGATGCCAAAAAAAATTACACAGTATTGATGAGAACAAGAAACAATTTCTCTTGAATTAGAGAAAGAATATAAATTGCTATTATTTTTTGTGTAAAGTGTTTATTTAATATATATGATATTCCTCAAACAGTAGCAAAGCCTATATAAAATACTGTGTTTCTGATCCTGATAATATGTAGTTATATGATAGCATAAGGCTACAGATATGTTTGTCCACGCTGTTGAAACCAGAAAAAATAGGTGAAAAGAGGAGGTACATTCAAAATGAAATAAATGCTATAGTTTGAAAAAATTGCTTTCTTGGGATCAGACACATTAGTTTCATTGAAGTGGCTCCTGTTTTCTCCACATTGTCTCAAAATAAAACATAAAAAGGACTGGGGATGTGGCTCTGTGGTTAGAACTCCTGGATTTATCTCCCAGTGCCAAACCAACTAAGGTGAACAATTTCTGAAAGATTATAATTATGCCAGTGTACATATTCATGTAAAAATATTAGTGAAATTTTAAAAATTAATAAATATATTTTTTGAAAAAAGTGTTAAGGTTCTTCCAAAGCTCAAGATAAAAATGACATATAATCCACTAATAATAATTTTGGGTAGCAATGCAAGGCTGCACATGCCCATGCTCCAGTGGCTCAGGAGTATAAGAAGGGAGAATCTCAAGTTCAAGACCAGTCTTAGCAATTTGGCAAGGTTGTAACCAAATGAGTGAGATGCTGTCTCAAAAAAGGGGTACATGTTGGTGTATAGCACAGTGAAAAAGTGCCCATGGGTTAATCTATAGTGACTCAATAAATAAAAATAATAATAATAAATCTGGCTAAAAAGTGCCATACAATCTAGTAATAATATTTCTGGGCATACATCTAAATGAATTGGAAAACTTTTCTCAAAGAAATAACAGCAATTCCATTTTTATTGTAGCTTTATTCACAGTATCTAATAAAAAAAATGAAATGCCAGTCAGGCATGGTGGGAAATGCCTCTAATCCCAGGGGCTTGAGAGTTTGAGGCAGAGGATGGAGAGTTCAAAGCAGCCTCAGCAATGGTAATGCACTAAGCAACTCTTTCCAAAGAAAATATAAAATAGGGCTGGGGATGAGCCTAAGTCATGGAGTGCCTCTGAGTTTAATTCCTGGTATGCACCTCCCAAACAACATCCTTTTAGATGAAAGGAATATCAAAAGATTTCTTCCAGCTTCACAGCATTGAACTACTCCCCTTAGATGCTACACACTTATAGTTCAAACTGATCTCTAGAAGACAAGACTCAGATAATGATATTTTCTAAATAGGCTAAGAGACATTGATATCTGTGGACACCTTATGTCAGACTGTTCTAAAACTAAGGACTGGGCAAATATGGGACGTTGGAATGAGAACACAACGCACAGTTAAGTTCTTCAAAGGGGAAACTTTACTCATACACTGTGATATCTGAAACCACAGTTGGAGATAAAATTAGATTCTTTGCTTCACTGATTTCTGGGTTATTAATTCAATCCAAACAGATATTGAAAAAGTATTAAGGCTACTGGTTAATGTCTATGTAAAACAGGTTATTAAAAATGTATCACATTAGGGCTGGAGTTTCAGCTCAGTAAAAGAATGCTTGCCTAACATGGGTGAGGCACTGGGTGGCTGGAGTTTCAGCTCAGTAAAAGAATGCTTACCTAACATGGGTGAGGCACTGGGTTCATTCCTCAGATCCACATATCAATAAGTAAAATAAAAGTCTGTTGATAACTATTTTTTTTTATTTTACTAGGTTACTCACATGGCTTTTGATGTTCAGATTCACTATTTACTCTAGCCTTTGTGATTAAACTTCCTTATAGTTTAAATCAAGTCCAGTCCCATCTTTATTTTCCTCCACACTACGACAAAGATGTTTCCTGGAAATGTTTGGAATGCTTCTACAGGTCATTTTAATAAAGTGGTCTTACATATATTGAGGGAAAAACATCAACTAAGGTCCCATTACATTTTTAAAATGTCTTTAATTGGGACTGTGAGGATGGCCTTAGCCCTGAGCTTAAACAACTCCATTTTAAAAACTCCAGTTTGAAACATGCAGTGGCACCAGGCACACCCACAGAATCCTCCAGTATGGCCTAAAAAGTTACTTCCCCTTAACTTGATAAACAGAGTGAAATATCTGGCAGGCTACACTTGTCTGATAAGAGAGAAAGACAAGAAAGTCAGAGTGGAGACCACAAGACCAGAAGTTTCTGACCCCAGGGTAAATGATGTCATGGAGAAATCCCATGATAGCTAATAAAAATTGAAAGAAAGGTTAAAAGCCCCCAAATTTAGTATAAATCATAGAGCTAATGAGCAGGGATTTAGCCAGCAGAAACTAGCATGCACTCAAGCTGAAGAGCCTGATGAGGACCTGACATCCCATCACTTGTCATTGTTCTTCTGAACCTCTGCATGAATTTCTCATCTCTCAAACTCTACCACTTCATCTGAACTTTGGTGAAAGCCACAACTTCTCCATAGGTTCTCTCCTCAGCCTGTTGTCCACTCCAAGCCAGGAGAAGCCTGCCTTGGTTCTGGACCTGGTCACCATGGTCTGAGTGAGTGTGCATCTGCTGGACTAAAAGCCTAAGGCTTAAAACTATTGATCTGACATTTAAACTTAGCACACAGAGGGAATATCTGTCAATAGCCTGTCATGATTAAGTGAGTTTTTCAGTGTTTAGAATTAATCTAGGATTGTTAGCAGTAAATTAATCAACCTATTTTTTTTTTTTGCTGTGAATGGATTATGTCTATTGCAGTGCCTAGCATGCAGGATTGTTATTTTCTTGAGTAAGAACCTATAGAGTGCAATTTGAGTGAATAAAGCATTGAAAGGGCAGAAGCATGTGGACACATGTTATTTCTCTTCTTGACTGCATATGTCACAATTTTGACCCCTGGCAACTGGGACACATGGACTATAGTATTTTATTTAGAAAAAAGTCATTATTTTTAATGTCATCTAATTTTCCCTGCTTTTTTCTTATGTGAAAGACTCACAAAGATAAATCAAAATCTTTTAAAACTGCCCTCCAGTTCTTGGAGAAAAAAATTACAAATAAGGCATCCCTTTAAAACAAAACATGGGAAAAAAATAATTATGTTGAAACTGAAGTTTTGAGATGAAACTAAATTTCCCATTTAACCAATTTTCTCTGGGATCTTGTCTCACAAGTTTTGAAGAATCAAATCTATGGACACGCAGGGAAGGTAATACTAAAAGAATAGGATTTATTTTAGCAATAAGAAATATAACTCCCACAATGTGGTACCATGAAAGCAGAAGAATCTTTTTTTTTTTTCTCGTGTCAGCTTCAAAGTTTATTTCTGGTTTTTGGCAAAGCATGGGGCAAAATCTATTTTAAATAAGTATTGAAAAAGGCATTCTTATTACCAACTGGGTTCTTGATTGTCCTTTCTGTAACCCATCCTTCTTCCAGTGACTTCCAACTGGCTGCACCCCAAGGACAAAGAATTTGGTTGAAGGTATTCCCACAAGTGAGTCTCAAGTGATTTTTAATTTGAATAGGCCTTAATGGTGCTCATTAACATATCTATCCATTATCCTCCAGGTGTGGTTAAATAAGATGTCCATTATGCTGCTGCCTGGTCTTTTTACTATCTATTTTATTTTATTTTTTTCTCAATCAAGGTGAGCAGGGAACCCTGCCTGTGAGAATGTGAAGAGAGCTGGAAATTTGAGATTTAATCTCAGACCTATAAATAGCTAAACTATCAGATAGCCATTCTGGATTTGAGATACTTCTTAGTCTGCATTTAGAAAGCTCAGGAGGCATGAGGATGTTGAGTTCAAAACCAGCTTGAGCAACTTAGTGAGGTTCTAAGAAACTCAGTGAGACCCTATCTCTGCATAAAAATATAAAAAGAGGTTGAGAATGTGGGTCAGTAGATAAACACCCCTGGGAATAATTCCTGGTCTAAAATAAACAAACACATAAACAACAACAATAAACACTTAGGAGGAATAAGAACAGGGGTCCTGAAAAACACCACAGCTTCTCTCACACAGGAACACAACTAATGAAGTTGGGGTCCTCTTCTGATGATTATCCCAGACTTCACCACACAATCTGGGGACATGCTGAGCTAATGCCACACAGATGCCCACATAGGAATTCAGGAAAGCCCTGAAAACACCATTCAATTATGGAACAAAACACTTGAGGTCTCAAATACTGATCTACGCTTCACTAGACTAGTCAGAGAAAACTGAAGTCTGAGCTGCCAAGAGAGACGCTCTAGCCACCAGACTCTGGTGACAATTATGAGGAGTTTTCAGCCACCATTGCAAATCCTACTGGCTTCAAACAGCCTCCCTACCCAGTCTCAAAATAAGAACACACACTTACCATTTCCTGGCTTTCAGGATGCTTAGTTTTTCCCATATATATATATATATATTTTTCAGCTGCAGTGTAGCACAGAAACCTGGAAGCAGAGAAATGGATTCAATGAATGGCAGGCTCCAAAAACGAAAGGAATAGAAGACCATGGGCTGAAGGGGGAAGGGCAGGATGGAGTAGACAAGGACACATTTACAAACTTATAGCTCCCTGTAGGGAGGGGAAATTCCTGGGACAGGTTACCTTGGCAACAGGTTGGAGCAGGGGCAGTTTCTTTATAATATCCCTCAGGGGACAGTCTCCAACTTCCCAGATTCACTCAAAATTGGCTTCCTAGATTCATTCTGACTCAATTTACCTATCTACACTGACTGCCTGTCTAATTCAGTAGGCCTACTGTTTGAGTAATAGTAAATTTCATCCAGATCACAATCAAATAAGGACACAAAGACAGGTTTTTGTCTGCTCTGTTTTATTTCTCAAACACTGGGGATCTACCACATGCAGGGGTGCATGCCTATAATCCAAGCAACTGGAGAGGCTGAGGCAAGAGGACAATGAGTTTAAAGCCAGCCTCAGCAATGGCAAGGCACTAAGAACCTCACTAAGATGATATGTTTAAATAAAATACAAATAGGGCTGTGAATGTGGTCTCAGTGGTCATGTGCCCCTGAGTTCAATTGCCAGTAGAAAAAAAAATACTGGAGATCAGACCCATGGGTATTATTCACTACAGAGTCCCAGGACCACAGATGAATGGATTGATGAATTGATAGAAACATAGATAGAGTCCTGCGGAAGGGTCACAAATTCTCCTCAGATGGCTTTTCAAGTAACTGATATTACAATATTACATGACTGCTCCACAGCCTTGGAACCTTTTTATTTTATTTACTTTTATTTTTATTATTTTGCTGTGAATTGCATTAAGTGCCTCAGGATAAAATTATTTCATGGCAGAGTTTCATCCCAATATTTAGATCTAGTCCAGACAGAAGTGCATTTATATAAAAATTAAATATCACAATTACTTTAAATTTTTATTTAATATTTCTGTTCTCTGGCCTTATGAGAAAAGAGCTTGAGACTTCAACTCATAAGTAATTCCCTGAGGCAGCATTGTCCCCACTCCCCTACAAAAAATGGGGCAAAAATAAAATTTTAAAGTTTCTAGTTTAATAAAATAAACAAGAGGTGAATGGTGCCAGGTCTCTAGATCTCTCAGTATTCCAGAACCTAGAGTATAAGGAATTAAAAAATAAATTATTTGCAATTTTGCCTTGAGAATAATAATAGAATTATGATATCTGTTTTTTTCTTTGGTATGGGGTACTATGAGAATATTAGCACAAATCAAAGGCATTATGTCTATAAATATATATTTTTCTATAATTCAATACAGCTCATCAACAGAGTCAGCCTCAAATTTAAATGAAGAAAATTTTAATTATTATTGCCAGGGTCCAGCCCTAGCAGGAATCCAGGGGTCCTGAAGTATGAATGGCATTGGGTACTGAAGGATATGTGGCCTCAGCAAAAAAAAGAGGAGACAGGATAACAGGTTGCAAATTACAAGCTGCCTTCAGAAGGATCTGATGCCCATAGAGGGGCATTTATTTGTATATCCTTTTTAAAGGTATTTATTCATGTAGTTAAAATAGCATCAAAGCCCAAAACTTTTTTCATTTACATAATTTTCAAGAGTTGCAATCTTTTCTGACATATATTAACTTCATAAGATATTGAACACATTGTTTAAAATATGTTCCTGTAACCTTTGCCAGTCATGATTAAGCTTTTACATTTTCACTTCAATCACTAAGTACTAGACTATGCAACTTGACTACCTGTATCATGACCTATTAACTTTTAACTTTAAAGCACACATATGATTATTGGTAAGCTTTTTTGCTTCTAAAGTCCTAATAATACACACTTAAAACAGTGAAAGCCTATTACTTAAAAGCCTACTCCTCTGAACTGACTCTAAAATATATCTATATAAAATTTTACATTATTCTGTTTTTTTCAAAGTAATTTTCTTTTTTCACATGACCTATTTAACTGCTTTTTTAAAGTGTTTCTTTGATCCTTCATCAAATTATGAATTCTATTGTATTTATAATTTTTAATTAAAGAGCAGGCTCTGCACTTCAACTCATTTGCTATTAGTATTGACTCTGTGTTTCCTATTTTCATCATGAATTCCTGTGTAGGGCAAAGAAGGCTCTGTTAGTAAAGGGAATGTATGTTGCATAGGTTGTGGCTTTAGAATGAGGGGCTTAGTGTAAATTGTTAAGCTTTTCTCAGGAACCTTGATTTGCAATCTTTTCCCTGTGAATTTCTTAAGAAAAAACACTATTTTGTTTTGTCAAAGAAACTAAAATACATCTCAGGGCATATCTTATTTGTATCCTTAATCTCATTCTGGGAATTTTTCTGCAATCTCAGGCAACATGTAATTTTATTATTGATTGTTGTATGCCCTATTATCTATCTCATGAGTATCATAAACAAAACACTTAACATTCCCCATGGTTCTGGTTTCCAGGTGGTGCAGCCCTGCCACAGAATCCCCCACACTGTGACCCTGTCAGACAGGAGGTGTAGAAGCATCTTCATCACACTGTCTATAAGATACCAGCTATTTTCCACATAGAAACTAGTTGGTATCTTGTGATTCAATCATGGCATCCAGTCAATAGTGAGTGGATTATTTATCTGTCATTGGATAACAAGTCATTCTAAAATGTATTCACTCACTGCACCCCTGAGCCAAATCCCCAGCCCTATTTTGTATTTAATTTAGAGAAAGATTCTCACTGAGTTGCTTAACACCTCATCTTTGCTGAAGCTAAAATTGAACTCATGATCCCCCTGCTTCAGCCTTCAAAAATTACAGAAGTGCACCATTGCACTTGGCTCTGTTCATATATTTAATGCCAGAATTCCCTTTGTCTTGTCAACTGTTTTCTTTTTTCTATTTTACATTTCAAATGAATGTAGTATTTCTTACCACTGAGCTACGTCAGTGTCACCCTTGCCAGAAATAAAGTTGCATGGGGATGCAAATCTCTCAATAAGGCAAAGGCAGTATCTAATTGACATCATATTCTGGAGCTAAAAATCATAAAAGAGGGTTCCTTTCAAATGTGCTATGCCACCTTTGCATTAGATGTGGTTTAATTACTATTTTCACTAATCCAGGAAACCACTTTGAAATCACAATTTTATTTACCTTCCAGTCCTCAGAGAGTCATGTTCTTCTCATGTAGATCCTCAGCACCACATAAAAATAAATAAATTAAAGGTATTGTGTCCATCTTAAAAACAAAACAAAACAAAAAAAAAACTAACACTGGAAAACTGGGCACACAGGTGCAAGCCTATAATCCCACCTGCTCGGGAGACAGAGACAGTAGAATCATAAGTTCAAGGCCAACTTCAGCAACTGAGACCCTGCCCCAAAATAAAAAGGGCTGGGGATGTAGTTCAGTGGCAGAGCATCCCTGAGTTCAATCCCTGCCACTGCAAAAAAGCAAAAGAAAGTGACAAAAAAAGTAACACTTAGGATTTGCTTTCAGAAATTTTTCCACAGATTTCAACAAAGTAAGGTACCTCAGACATTAGTTTCTTCTAGTTCCACTTTTTTAATATTTATTTATTTATTTTTAATCTTTATTTATTTATTTTATGTGGTGCTAAGGATCAAACCTAGTGCCTCATATGTGTGAGGAAAGCACTCTACCACTGAGCTACAGCACACTTCTCTGTGCCTCAATATCGTTATGTCTCAGGGAGGAAACAATTTAAATCACAATCTTCAAAGAACCATATTTTAGTAAAAAAATTAAAAATATGGCAAATGAAATAATTAAATCACATGTAGAGAGCAAATGAAAAAGAGAAGTAATGAAGAAAGAGCAGAAAGATCAATAAATAAACAACAAAAAATAGAGAAAAATAAACTAATTAAATGCTGGTTCTTGGGCTAGGGCATAGCCCAATAGTACAGTGTGTGCTTACCATGTGTAAGGCCCTGTCTTGATCCTAAGCCCCCCAAAAACAAACAAACAAAAAAACAAAAACAAAAAACAACCACTGGTTCTTTGAGAAGACAGAAAAAAAGTGGAAACCTCCAGTTGGGCTAATGAGAAAAAAAAAAGAGAGAATATACATATTACTAAAATCAGGAAGGAAAAGATGATATCACCATAGTGTGTAGAGATATGAAAAGGATATATGCCAATATATCCATCAACCTAAATGAAGAGAACAAATTTTCTAGAAAGATACCACCAAACTCACCTACAATGAAAACCTGAATTGATTAGTCACAGGTTTATATTTAAGAAATTTTGTAGCTTGAAAATCTTCTCTTATTTTTTTTTTCAGATCCAGATAGCTTCACTGGAAAATTCCAATAAACATGTAGGAAAAAAATATACATATTCAATAAGAAAACTGAATAGGAGGAAATACTTCCTAACTTATTCTGAGGCCAGCATTAACCTGCTATCAAAGCCAGACAATGACATTACAAGAGGTTGGGATACCCCTCATGAACACAGGTGCAAAATCCTATACAAAATTGTGAGGGGGTGTGGGGTTGTAAAAAGGGATAGAACCCAGGGCTTTACACATGCTAAGCTAATGTTCTAATGTGGCTAGGCTAATGCCACATCCTCAGTCCTTTTTATTTTGATACAGGATCTCACTGAGTTACCCAGCCTAGCCTTGAACTTGTGACCTTCCTGCCTCAGAGTAGCTGGGATTATAATTGTATGCCACCACATCAAATTCCCAAGCAAAATTTTAATGAATTAATTATAATAATATATAAAATGAATAATACCTCATGACTAAATGAGATTTATGCTAATATTGCAAAGCTGATTTGCCATTCAAAACACAATGCACATCATTATATTAGCAAACAAATAATAACAATCTGATACCCATTCTTAGTTCAAAAACAACAACAATAAAATCCTTAGGAATACAACAGTCTCATTCTCATAAAAGGAATAAAAAAAAAAAACTACAGTTAACAGCCCGCATAATAAAAAATGATTGAATGTTTTCCTTTTAATATAAGGAACAAGACAAGGATGACCACTCCCATCATTTCTATCCAACAATATACCAGAGATTCTGCTTAGATTAATGAGACAAGAAAAAAATTGACATTCAAGTGAGAAAGGAAGAATTCAAACTATATTTTTTAAATAATGAGATTATCTATATAGAAAAATCCTATGAAATATGCCCCCCAAAAAGCTAGTGCTAGAAGGTGAGTTTGGCAAAGCTGCATGATACAAGAGCTAGATACAAAACTGAATTTTTGTTCTATGTTAGTAATGAAAAATTTTATATTGAATTTTTTAAACACACTATAATAACACCAAAAATGTCAAATATTTAAGACAAATTTGAAAGGGATATGCAAGACTTCTACTTTAAAAGATTGCTGAGAGAAATTAAAGAAAATCTAAACAAATGGGAAGAAATAACATGTTCATTTGTTGGAAGACTCAATGATGTTAAGAAGTCAATTCTCTCCAAGTTGATTCATAGATTCAATATCTCAGAATCCCAGCAGGCTGTTTTGTATAAACAGGTAAGCTGATTATAAACTTCCAATGCATATACAAAGGACCCAGAGCAGTACAAAAAACTTTGCAAAAGAAAAAATCTGGAATAAAAACACTATTACAAAGGTAAAGTAATTCAGACAATGTGGTACTGATATAAAGATAAACAAGTAGATCATGATATAAAATAGAGGCCAAAATAGACCCATGTACACAAAAAAAACTGATTTTTGGCAATGGTACAAAGGCAATTCAGCAAAGAGACAATGTTCATTTTTAACAAATGGTGCTGGAACTAAATGCCCATAAACAAAAACTTATGAATTTTGACCCCTGCCTTGCACCACATACAGAAATTAACTCAAAATGGGTCATATACCTAAGTGTAAAACCGAAAACAATAAACCTCCTCAAGGAAACAGTGGCTAACTTCTGTGACTTGGGGTTAGGCAAAGAGTTATTAGATATGATACCAAAAGTGCATTAAAGAACAATTCGTAAATTGAATTTCATCAAAATTAAGAACATCTGTTCTTTGAAAGACACTGCTAGTGGAATGTTAAACATGTCAGACTGGGACAAAATATCACAAATCTAATAAAGAATTTGTATCTAGAATATATAAAGAACTCTTAAAACTTAATAAGAAAAACAAATACCTCAATAAATAATAACATACAAGATTTGATACTTTACCAAAGAATGGCAAATAAGCACATGAAAATATGCTCAACATCATCATCAGCCAATAGGAAAATGCAAATTAAAATCACAATGAGAGGCTGGGGTTGTGACTCAGTGGCATAGCACTTGCCTTGCACATATAAGTAACTGGGTTCAATCCTTAGAACTGCATAAAAATAAATAAATAAAATAAAGACACTGTGTATATATACAACTAAAAAAATTTAAAAAATCACATTGAGGTAATACTATGTATCTTTTAAAGGACTAAAATTTAAAAAGACTACCACAGTAATATTTATGATAGAGACTTGGAGCAACTGATTCCTCACTCACTGCTGGTAGGAATGTAAAAGGAAACAACAACTTGGAATACACTTTGGCAGTTTAAAAAATTAAAAATACACCTAGCACATGATCTACTTATTTCATTTCTGGGTATTTACCAAAGAGAAAAGAGAGCCTCAGTCCACACAAAGATCTGTAATACAGTTTTTCAGATGGGTTTTAGTTCTAAGAGCCAAATGCTGGAAACACCCAAATGGCTGTCAGTGGTGAACAGGCACATCCATACAATGGAATACTTTGAGCACTTAAAGGAACAAACTACTGATATAATCAGAAACAGAGACAAATCTCAAAATAATTACACTGAGTGAAAGACCAAATAGAGAGAGAGAGAAAGAGAGAGAGAGAGAGAGAGAGAGAGAGAGAGAGAGAGAGAGAGAGAATGTTTTATAATTCCATTTACATAAAACCCTAGAATAAGCAAATTAACCTACACTGATAGCAGATCAGTAGGTTGGTGATTGCCTGGAGAAAGGGATAGAGGACCTTGAGGATAGAAGAACAAAGAAATTTGAGGTGGTGATGGATCTGTTCATTCTCCTTATTGTGATGATGGTTTCTTTGGTGTGCACATGTGTCAGAACTGATTAAATCATACACTTTAAACATGATGTTTATTGGATGTCAATTAGACTTCAATAAAACTGTCTTTAAAAAGAGCTACCTGAAATTTATAATATCAATTTTAAATTGGCCCTTTTCCATCAGCATACCAAAAATCTTTCACTGTAGCAAACTTACTCATGTAACTGCTTCAAATACACCTTTTTCTTTCGACATTTACTCTACATAAACACGATTGTAAAAGTAAATTACTGGCTGGGGATGTGGCTCAAGTGCTAATGTGCTTGCCTGGCATGCGCAGGGCACTGGGTTCAATCCTCAGCACCACATAAAAATAAAATAAAGACATTGTGTCCACCAAAATCTAAAAAATAAATATTAAAAATATTAAAAATATTAAAAAAAATCTGGATTGCACAGTTGTCTGTTTACTGGCTTCAAATGAAGTCTGAATGTTTATCTGAACTACCAGTACTGAAGGCTCAGTCACTGAATACTGAAAACATTATTTTGGCAAGTTGCCCTAAAACAATTCATTAATTCAAATAAATGTTTATTGCACATGTGCTCTCTGTATGCCACTGTTGAAAGGGCTGGATTTCATGCAAAATGGACAGTACCGATCTACAAAGTTATTCCATGTCTTCTTTTGGAATAATTTGTAAGATTTAGAAACACTTAAATCACATGATGAAAGAATAGCAATGGAAACAGGCCACAGACAGCCAAGAACAGTGACTCTCCTAATTAAAGGTTAAAATAATAAATTTCAATGATAATATGACTGAAGAACTGTATCCTAACAGCTTAATTCCAACATTACAAGTATTTCTCATCTTAAGTGAACTCAGAACAAAGATTACAAATTACTTCCTCACACAGTGAGTATGAAGTCTGCCAGCTCTAAGAGGTCATTCTGGCTTAGAAATATGAAAAGATGTGAAAAGACAGACACCAAATGATTTTTTAATACCAATAACAAATAGGAAATGTTAAGTGAATTCTCTAACAGCTGGTATCAAAGATAATACTCTGTAGCAGCATATTCTTCATTACTGAGTTCATTTAACTGGACCAAGAATGGACATTACTATATCTTATAGAAGATACAAGCTTAATTATTCATCACAAATAAAATCATCCATAGCTCTGCCACAATATACAAGACATTTTACAGCCTAGCAAGGGAATCCATTTGTAAACATTCCACTATCTTTTTCCCTTGAAATGATACTATCCTTTAAGGTTGTTTCTCTAAAAGAACCCAACATCTGCTCCATTTGTATACAATGAATTTAAGCATTTTATACTGTCATGTATAACTGATCATAACTAATGAATAATTAAAAAAAGAATCCAATGAACCCATTCCAGGTACACAAAAATCTATAAAAATCACTTGTTAGCAATAACTATGGATGGCATGTGCTTCTGATTCACTTAGAAAGTCACTCTTCTTCTAAATTTCTTCAGGATTTTCAGAACTGTCATGTTTTGTGTTCTCAAAGAGTTTTGCTAAACAATAAGCTTTTAGTAAATTTTGACTAACATGATTCCTCTGCATGTGTTCTAAACACATCATACCCAAATTCATATCTACATTAAACACTACTAATCCTGAGTGTTCAGTAACCATGGAATGCAGAACACAAGTTCTGAAAGCACAATATCCAAGTATTCTCATCTTCATGGAGAAGCAATATCCACTAAACAAAAGATGAAACAAACCATAGTATTCAGTTATTGCATCTTATATTTATTGATTTTTGGAGTTTTACAAATGCAAATGGTTTGCTTTAGGTAAATTGGTGAAAAAAGCAAAGAAATTTAACCACTTTTAATTAAAATTATGAAACTTTACATCTCACCTCTGATACTGATTTTAATTAAAATTGTGAAATAATACCTGCTACAGCTTGAGTTCCATTGAAGCTAAGAGCCAATTTGTGGTTCCTCATGATACATCCAAAGTCAATTCTGCCCTCCTGTTGCATTTTACCTTGAAGAAAAACACTGTTTCATGGAGTAAGATCTACTTTTAATTTGTAATGTGCTTGGCACTGTGCTTACCAGTTTATATTCAGAAGCTGTGCTCATCCTCAAAACAATGCTACAATGGAGAATATTTTAGAAAGGTAGAGTGTAACTGACCTTAAATAACTTGTCCAAGGTCACTGAGCTACTTCCCATTACTGAAAACACAGAGTATATCTTAAACCTTTTAACAAGAGGGCCCCAAATTGGACCAAACCTGCCAGAGAAATTGGATTCATCCCATCATGAGTAACTCCCATTTAATCTCAGTACAGTTATTTTTCTCTAATTCACCTTAATCTGACCATCTGCCTTGGCATGGAGGACAAACAACATAGTGGCAGAGCTGGGTGTGTGCAACAATTTATCTTCCAAGTTTTGGCTTTCAGCTAGCCTTTATTGTTATATCTTGGAAAGTTAGGCAAGATCAAGATCCTTAGTAAAATGACATCTATAGAGTGGCCTTACCAGCAGTATTATTATTAATCCTGATCATGTTTAAAGTGACATTAAATATTCAAGACAATTCTGATCTTAACTGTAGCAGTGTTTATCACATAAGCAAATGATTCATGCCATGTTATAACAAATAAGATACATAAATGAGTAATTTATACTTCATTCCTCCAAAAATGACTTTGTATTTCATTAATGAAAACATAGAACAGTGATTTGTTTGTGGAACTGAGTATTAAACCCAAGAACTCACACATGTGAGGGAAGCCACATTCCCAGCCAAGAATGCTTGTTTTTGAATGATGCTGTTATTGGTGTAACAGTGTAGTGCCAGTCCAGCCTTCTACTGTCCTCTGACAAAAATTTCTATTTAACTGCTAAACACACTGATGTTTCATGGATAACATCAAGAAAAGTAGTTTACAGAAACCACATAACTTCCACCCTTTTAGAATTGCTGTACAATATTATGTTCTCTTTGAGATGCATAAAGAAATTTATATTCACACTTCACTAGCATAGGAGCAAGAACCAGTTAAACAGCATCTACTGTTCTTTGGCCATTAAGAAAGATTGTTCAACCAGGTTGGTGGAACACACCTGTAATCCCAATGGCTTGTAAACCTGAAGTGGAGGACTGCAATTTCAAACCCAGCCTTAGAAATTTAGTGTGGCTCTAAGCAACTTAACAAAACTCTGTCTCAAGAAAAAAGAAAAAAAAAACAGTTGGGGATGTGGCTCAGTGGTTGAGCACTGTGGGCTCAATTCCTAGTACAAAAAAAGGCAGAAAACAAACAAAAAAAACTCAATAAGCTGCACTGTATAAAATGAATTTTAATTACTTTTCCTAGGAGCTGATAAGGGTACCTCTGAAAATCCATGCTGGAAAGTCATAGCAAAGAAAATAACCAGTCTCTAGAGGGGAATAGTCACAAAAACATAACATCTGGACAGTAACATCCCAAACAAAGCTGGTCTAAAGGTGAACTCTGTTTACTTTCTGCATTCTAGTCTACTCACTTGTGAACCTTGTTCTTGCACAGAAATGCTGTCATAGTGGGCTATCCACATCACAAACTTCTGAGGTATTCTCAACTTTCCTCTTCAGATCTCAACAATTGCCCAAGCCAGCTTGAATTACCAAAGAGAAACAGATGGTTTTGCTCCACAATCCTTCCCCTCTTCTTGGAATGCTAGTGATGATGGCAGGAACTCCCAGCAAAGCTTCTGCCTGAGCAGGGGCCACAATACCCAAGGCTAAGAGTGCTCTTCAGTGCTGTTGTTTTGGCTCAGTGTTAGAGCACTTGCCTAGCATGTATAAGGCACTGGGTTTGATTCTCAGCATCACATAAATGTAAAAAAAAAATACAGTTCATCAACAAGTAAAGGAAATAAAATATTTTTTTAAAGAGTGCTCTTGGGATTTCAAAAAGCACAGCTGGGAGGAGACTCTCTTTCCTACCTCTTGTGGGAGAGCCTGAAAATGGCCCCCTTCTCTGTCACGTTTTACCCCCAAGGGCCTAAAATCATGCTGGCTTCTGTGGCATTTAATTCCTTTAATCCTTCTTCAGAAATTTCCCTTCTTCAATAATCCTCCTTTTAATTTAAGGTGGTTGATTGCAGCAAAGCATCCCAACTTGCACCTTCTAAACATTTCCAGTCTGTGTATCCACCTCTATCATCTGTGCCTTAGCTCAGGTCCTCATTGGCTCTCATGTGGACTAGTCCAACAGCCCCACAAGTCTCCTATCTCTAGTCCTCACAACCATCCTCTGTGGTACAGTTAACAGGAGAGACCATGTTCCCCACATACACCCAAACTCATCAATGGATCTCCATTATTAAAAAAAATCTAAATTCCTTAACAGGACTCACCCCACTCTCTCTACACAATCTTCTCTCCATCCAAATAGCTGTTCCTCCTTGACTCACATTTTAGCTCTGATTACACAGACTGCTTGGGTTTGGGCTGGAACTCAGATACACACACACACACACACCACACTGAATTAATTAGTAAGTAGGAAGATCCCATTCTTGAAAACCTGGAGAAGTCAAAGAAAAGTGGCTTTCTTCAGTCTTGTTTCTATGTATCAAAATCATCACATTGATATTTACATTTCATTACATCAATATCCCTAAATATTGTTGTAATAGGTAACTGGTGTCAAGGTACACAACACACACAACAGCAAGTGTCTGAAAGAAAGAATCATATACTATAACTAAAGGTTCTGATCACCCACACATCTCTGCAGACAGAATACCAGCACTGACTCCCTGTGAGGCTTTCTCACCCAGACAGTGCCCCTCTTCCTCCACTGGTGCCACTACACTCCGTAGAAATCTGTAGCCAGGCACATGACCTCTTGTTTTTTAAGGACAGGACCACGTTCCCAGCATCCCTGGATCTCCAAGCTCAGTCAAGTCCTCAGAATACATTAGACACTTATAAATGTTTACAAAATAACATGTGCATTCTGAGCTAAGCAGAACACTCAAAGACATTTTCTGATTTTAAAAAAAAGTACACTGGATATCAGGTTTGAAAATTTGGGCTTCACCCATTAAATTTGAAGAAAATATTTGAAAACACAAAATATTTTCTAATATCTCTAACCTATTTTGTAGTTAAAGAAATGATCATTGTTTCTGTAGAAAAAAAAATTATAATAGGACATGTTGAGAAATAAGGTCTTTTTTTTAACTTATAGAAAATTTCAGAGAAAACTGCATAAGCAGTCAAAAAAACTGGTAAATTGGACTCCAACAAAAAAAATCTATTTGCTTCATAAGAAGTGAAAAGACTATAGAATAAGAAAAATTTTATACTTCTCATATCTCATAAGAGTACATTTGTGTATATCCAGAATACATAAGAACTATTACAAATGAACAAGAAAAGGACAGTTCAATTTTAAAATGGGCAAAGAATCTGAATAAGCATTTGTCTAACAAAGATAAATAATGGCTAAAAAGTACATGAAGATATTCAATATCATTAGTTATCAGGGAAATGCAAATCCAAACCATAATGAGATGCCACTTCATACCCGTTGGGATGACTACTATGAAAAAAAATATCATGGCAAACTGTTGGCAAGAATATGGAGAAATGAAATCTTCAAACATTGCTGATGGGAATGTAAAATGGTAGAGTAACTTTATAAAACAGTCTGGCAGAGTTACTTATGGTCCATTAATTTCACTCCTAAATATATACCCAAAGAAAACATAAGTCAACTAAAAAAACACAAATATTCACAGCGGCATGATCATAAGAACCACAAAGTGCAAGTCATCCAAATATCCATCAACTGATAAATGGATAAAGAAACTGTAGTGTATCCATATAACAGAACACTATTTAGCAATAAAAAAGGAATAAAATTCTGATATGTGCTACCTCAAAAATAGGCTAAGTAGCCAGACACAAAGAGCCATATATTGAATGATTACATTTATATAACATATCCAGAACAAGTAAATCCACAAGGAGAAAAAGGAGATTCATAGATACATGAAGCAAGAGTGAGTGGAGAGTGATGACTAAAGGGTATGGGTCTTCTTTGGAGATGACAAAAGTGTTTCAGAATCAGACAGCAAGATAGGCACACAACTATGTGAATATACTAAAACTCAGTGAATTGCACTTTTCAGGAGTGATCTTGATGGTAATGGGAATTATATATCAATAAAACTGTTATTTTTAAAAATGGTTGCACAAAGTCATATAGTAACACCTCTGCATAAGGGTCTGGTTGAATCACTCTGCCTGTGACAGAATATTCTGTCATAAAAACACACAATCTGTTCAAATGGGGAAATAATCTATGTTTCTACCAACAAATTCCTATTGAAACCAACCATAAAACCAGATCCAAAGTAAAAAGAGCAAAGAACAAAAGAGCACGCAATTCACAATTAGCTGGCATGTTACAGAATGAAACTAACCAAACACTGCAAAGGAAAAAATGTTTATTATGACTGCCCATTTCTTTTCAATTACATGGATTTAAACAAGTCAAAATCAATTACGTTTATAAAAAAATCTTCCAGATTCTTTATTAGCACATAGGAAGGAAAAACAAGCATTCTCTTCTAAAACCAAATTAACAATCCACAGAATGTCTGTTTGTACTTGGCAGCATGAACCTTTCAATTTGGGGTGATGCTGAATTAAACAAGCCTATGAGCCACCCTGGCATGCTCATAGACTTCATTAGTTGATGCTGAAGAACATTAAAAATAAAGACGATAGTATAAATAATGGCAGTGGTGATGACAGAATAAAGTTATTGTCAGTCTTTTCAACACTTCCATTATCTAGATTACAACCATGGAAACATTCAAACAACTTTCTCCTTTTTTTTTTCTTTCTTTCTTTTTTTTTTTTTGGTGGAACTGAGGACTAAACCACACAGAGATGTACTACCTCTGGGCTACATCCCCAGACCTTTTTATTTCAATACAGGGTCTCACTAAGTTGCTGAAGCTGGCCTTATACTATCTATCTTCCTGTTGCAGCCTCTGAAGTCGCATATAATTTTCTAAGCTTCTACCAATACCCTTTTCTGTATGCATAAGAAAGCACTGGACCTTAGAGATAGAGAGAACTGAATTCAAGTGATACTTTTTTGTTTGTTTGTTTTTATTTTTTAAACATGCTTGCTACATGCCCAAGGACAAACTTCACAATTTTACTGAGTCCTTGTTGTATTGAGAACAAAATGAAGTAATGCACACAAAGAGCACAGTGCAATGCTCAATCCACAGCCCACCAAAAAAATCCTCACTGTTCACAACTCTTCACAGCAAATACTCATTTCAGAACTTATATCAGAGTAGGGATGATTAACATTGGCCATCCTTCTACCTTGTGGACATCTAAATATCTATGAAGATTTCACATTGAATGAATAATCTTTCTCCTTCATTCACCTCCCACATAGGTTTTTGAAAAAGCTATCAATAAAGTCTCTTTTAAACATATTAAATCAGGACATGACACAAAGCATTCATTCACCTAAGAGGTATTTTCAGAGCACTGAACTGAGAGAGAGAAAGAGAGACATGGAGAGAAACACTCTCTATTAGAAAGAAATGACTATTTTGCAGTGCAATAATTGGTAACCTTTCCATAAAAAATGATACAATCTGATTATAATTCCCAAGTGTCTTTTATCTGTTCTTAAAGTAAAAGAAAAAGGAAGTGGGATGGTTTCAAGCACCAAGAGAAGATGTGGGAAGATATCCTTTCCCATTGACAGCAATTCATGTTTGAGTGATGGCTGCTAGAATGTTCAGACTGAAAAACTTTCTTATATTAGAACAGACTGAAATATATCTAAAACAAAACACATGGGGTTTAACATACACAAACACAAGCTTCACCAAGGTGTCCTCTTTATATAAACCAAAGAAGGAAAAGCTTGTGTGAAATTTCAATTGCACTGCTATAGATAAGGTGTGGGGAAGGGGATAGTGGTTTTCAGCCACACTCCCATGCTGGATGTCTATTTAAAGACACCACCTAGACTCTGTAGTAATAGACTCACTCTGTGTAGCTCCACACAAATTTGCATCATGCCACACACTGGAAAAAACTTTCAGTGTTAGAAGAGAAGAAATTCCTCAGAGGGATGGAAATTTCTCAGAACTTTGGAATATCCCTAAGGAGTTTCACTAAGCTCTGAGCTCATTATGGACCTTGTGCCCCAAAGCTACTGCTCTTCCCTCCATTTTCTAAAACTCCATCCATAAGACTTTGAGTTAACAGTGCCCCTGGGGGAGACCTGGTCAGTTGCAGAGTTTACAGAAGGAAACCCTGAGCGGCTCTCATCTATACTGTACATCAGCACTTGGCATCTCTCCTCCCACTGAAGCTCAGTACTACCACCCTGAATGCATAGCTGTTCCATTTCAAAGGGTACAAAGTCTTAAATTGTGCACAGGGTAGTTGTAGATGGACATAATAGCTTTACTGATTGATTGATTGATGATTGATTGTGGTGCTGAGGATCTAACACAGTGCCTCACACATGCCAAGCACTGAGCCATAATCCCAGCCATGTAATTATGTCTTAATATCTATTTAAAGGTAGTATAAAAAATTTTAACAAATGCAGGTAACAGGAGACATAAAAAATAAAGGATTAAGGTGGACACAATACCTTTATTTTATTTTTATGTGGTGCTGAGGATCAAACCCAGTGCCTCATACATGCCAGGCTTGTGTGCTATGACTTGAGCTACATCCACAACCATTATTCAAATATTAATAATAGGTTAAAATCAAGGCAAAAGACCTAAAAACAACTCAATATGTTTAAATATTTTCATTACATTTAATGCCTAAGAATATCTCACACATAAGAATCACAAGTATGTTCTTAAGGAAGAGAATTCTTTATGTTAATAAGAATATTGAATAAAAGAAGTCTTTGAATAACACAATGTTTTCTTCAATAGTTGGGTACAATGGAACACACCTGTAATCCTAGCAACTCAGGAGACTGAGACAGGAGGATCAAAAGTTCAATGACAGCCTCACCAACTTAGCAAGGCCCTGTCTCAAAATAAAATAAAACAAAAGGTTCTGGGGATCTAATTTACTGGTGAAGTGCCACTAGGTTCAATCTCCAGTACCAATAAAAAACATGTTACCTCAAAAATGTTCTTTTTTTCTCCTATTGGATTAGCAAAGATTAAAAGGATTAACAAAACTTGGTATGAGCAAAGGTTTTGAAAATAGTATTCTTATGAAAATTGAGGGGGGATAGTTTTTATAGATAACAGCTTAGCCATATTTATCAATATTTAAAATGTATAATGTTTGACCTGGCAGTTATACCTCTAAGAAGATAAATGAATAAGTATACTATCATCAACATACCATTAATCACAAGAAAGAAAAACAAGTAACAATCTAAATGGTTATCAAAGGAGTAGATACATAAAGTATGATGCCTCTAAATGATGGACAGCCAGAACTAGGGTTGTAGCTCAGTGGTACGGCATTTTCCTGGCATGTGTGAAGCACAGGGTTTAATTCTCAGCACCATATATGTAAATTAAGATCCATTGACAACTAAAAAATAAAAAAAAAAAACAAACTAGGCAGCCAGTAAAATGATCACAGATGATTATGCACATCAGTTTCAACTCACAAATAGAGATATATAAAACACATTAAAAATGACCACATAGCTTCGTATATAGAGAGAGACTGATTTTTATTTAAAGTCCTATGTATACTTTCATATACATCAATACATTTCCAAAAGTGTGTTAATGGTGGCCATTTCTTTGTGTAGGAAATGAGGACTTACTTTTGTTATTATGTTGTTTTATATGGGTAGAAATTTTTCTAATTATTATAATAAAAAATCACAACAAACTTTTAAGATAAAGAAGTTCCTCTATATCACCAAAATTACTTCAAATACTTTCAACTTCCTATTTAAAAGAAAAGAATTCATGGAATGTTGCAAATAGATGTAATATAGGATCTCCTTCTCAAAACCACACTTTAAAATGACAAGGTAATAGAAATTAAAATATTAGAGTCAAAGAGATAGAGAAAGGCAAACATCATTATTCAAACAGCCCATATTCCTGGCATTCACCTTACCACCCATAGGTTCTATGAACTCAAACACTCCTAAAAATATATCCCTTTTACACCTTAATGAACCAGACTAAACAAATAATAATTAAAGAATTTTTAAAATGTAAAATCATAAAATACTTACCACAGTAAAAATATTTAATTATTTTCCTGCCTTACATTCTTTCTTATCACCTTCATTAGGAACCTGAAAATAGAAAAGTAAAGATTATTTTTTATCAAACACATGCCAGCATCAAAGGCAGTTAGAGAAAGCCTCCTGGAGAATGGGAACATCTGAGATCAATCAGAACAAAACAGAAGTTAACAGAACAGGACAATTGGGAAGTAAAGTTGGGCACTATTACAAATCTAACCTATGTAAATGATTGCATTCAGTGCATATGTCTGGGGCGCCATGGCACACTCATCTCCTGCACCTGGACCCTGCCTCTCCCACTTGCCTGTGACCAAGGGCAAGTCATGTCAGCCCCCCTCTTTGAGTCTGTTCCTTATATGTATAATAATAATGCCCATAAGGAAGATTTCTAAGGAATATGAGGGATAATCCACATCAGAGGCTCTAAAATAGTTATTAGAACAAACTTTCAATGTTTTAACATTATAGCCTCTCACATAATTAAAAAATCTGCCACTCACCACATCCACCCTATTATTTATTGTATTTCTTATAACTCTTATTGAAAAGAGGCATAGTCTTTGTATTCTACAAAGACTAATGTGTAATGGGTGAGAGGAGCTACCCAGACATGTAAGGTGAAAGTCCAAAGTGAATTCTTCATTTGTTTGTTCAACAAACATCTCAATGTGAACATCATCAGGTATTTTGCTGGGTTCTGGTATTCTCTCCTATAGACAACAGTTTCTCTCAAGGAGTGTCCTATCTACCAAGGCTCACACAACAACACAGAAAAGCTGCTTGAAGTGACAGACACTGGTTTTTACTGGGCTGGGGGTATAACATATCTTAAGTGGCAGAATTAGGTGTGGAAGATTCTGGGTGGAAAGGATGGCATCATAGGACACATGGGGCCTTTGGGGAATGCTGAGTAGCACTGTTTTTAGGGTGCACACAAGAGAGCAATAAACAGGAGGGCCTTGAAGACAAGACTGTTTGTTTCCTTTCTGAAAAGCAAGAAGGAAAAACTAGTTAGTTTTAAAAGTTATTAAAACTTTTATAAAACCAATAATGTGATACTGGTACATGAAGAAAAAGACTAATAGCATACAAACCCAGAGACACTTCAGGACATGCAAAAGTTAAAAATACAATAAGAGTGTTCAAATAAGGGCTCTAAAACCAACAGATGAAAATAACAGGTGCACACAAAAAGATAAAGTTGAACCTACACATCATTCTGAACACCAGAATAAATCCTAGATTGAACATTTAAATATAAAAATGATGCCAAAAAAGTACTAAAAGAAACCATGGGCAAATTCTAAAAATCTTGAAAGAGTTTCAGTGGCTTAAAATCCAGATACCATAATAAGTAATATAAACTGTGCAATTCAAAGAAAAAAATGTAAGACTTCTGTATATTAAAACATGTGAAGGTAAATGAAATAAGTGAAAATCTGAGGAAAACAACAATTTATATCACACAAGACTAATCTCTCCAATTTATAAATTTCTAGAAATTGAGAAGGGAAAAAAGGAATCCAAAACAAAAATGTACAAAACACATGAACAGAGAATTCACTGAAAAAGAAATACAACTAGTTTTTAATGCTCAGCCTCATTAATAATGATAGAAATGCACATTAAAACTACTCTATATTGATAATTCTCATCTATCAAACTGTTAACAAATTCAAGGGTTGTAAACATAGTACATTGGAAAGGTGCCAGAAAAATAGGAACTCTCTCATACACTGCAATCTGCCCTCTTGTATCTGTGGTATCCAGACTGGATTCGACAATCATAGGTGAAAATATTTTTTTTTAAATTGTCATACTGAACACATACCAACTTTTTTCCTTGTCAATAGTCCCTAAACAATAACAACAATTTACAAGGCATTTACATTTTATTAGGTATTCTATGAAATCTAGAGATAATTTAAAATTATGTGGAGGATGTGCATAAGTTACATGCAAATACTAAGCCTTTTTATAAAAGAAACTCAAGCATCCTTGAATTTCAGTATCCACAAACAACCAATCCTCCATGGATAACAGGAGAAACTGTACTTGTGGGAGTTCAAAATGGTGCAATACTTAAGAAAGGAAATATTTAACAAAATTATAAATGCAATGCCCACTGGTGCAGTGATCCCACTTCTAGGAATGTATCCCACAGATGTACCCGCACATGTATAAAATGATATGTATACAAACTGTTTCACCACAATATGGTCTGTGATAAACATAGAGATGACCCAAATACCCACCAAGGGGGCTGGTGAAATAAACAAGGTACTTATTAGATGCTGTTTAAACAAAGCTGTTGTTAAAAAGTGTTTTCTATAAGCAAATATTATATTCTTTCTAAATAAATACTAATAGAAAAAGATCTCAGGAGCATATAAAGAAAAAGCCATGGAACAGAATTAGTTACATAGTATGCTACATTTTATATAAAAAGAATATAGTATACTGGCATTTCTCCTACTATAAAAGGAAACAATTGACATCTATGAAAAATAAATTAAAAGAGGTTATCTAAGACAGAGGAGTGAAGGGGGGGGGGAAGCTGTTGGAAATCAGATTTTCCCAAGCATGCCTGTGTCATTTTAACTTTTGGACCATAAAAATATGTTATCTATATTAAAAGAATTTTTAAACATTAAAAAGAATACTTACAGAATGAAGAGAAAGAGACACCTATAAATAAGACTTAAAACCAAGCTTTAAAGAGATTTTTAGTTCTGAAATTAGATGCTGAAAAGCAATCTTGGTATGGTCATCGCAAAAAAACAAAACAAAACAAAACAAAACAAAAACAAACAACAAAAAACAAAAACCAAAACAATGCTTTCCCCCCCTTCAATCAAGTTAAAGGATATGATAATCTGTTTTTAAGAAGCTATTTGAAGGAGTAAGAACTTAGGAAAGAGGAGAGAAATGTACAATGAGGGCACTCTAGTATAATGGTTCTTCATGTATCGTTCCTGTAGCAGTAGCATCAGCATCATGTGATAACTTGTTAAAATTAAAATTCTCAGGCTCACACCCAGACAAGTGAATCAGAAACTTTGTGCTAGTCCAGCAATGCTGGTAATACCCTCAAGCATGAGAGTCACATATGTTGTCTGGTGCTTCCCACAGGTTCACAACAGCACCAGTCTGCATTTCAAACAAGCTCCAGGACCTAGGACCACACATGGATAAGATGAAGTCCTTATAGGGAAAAAGGTATGTAACCTTCATATGGTTGAGTTTCCTATGAAATGTGTCCTCAGTATCAAATGAAAAAAGTCCTTTTACAGGCTTCCTAGGAAATATATATCATGGAGCTACTTTCCCACATAAACTATGTACACAGAGAATAAATGTTTTCAAATACATTCTTATATAAACAATAACAACTATGAATCATCAAAATTCAACTTAAGGATATCTTAAAAAAAGTATAAGTGGACCTACAAGCTTTCAGAAATAGGAGAAAGAAACAAAAATAATCCATATTTCATAAATTCTGCTTGTGTGTTCTGAACAACTTAACCTCAAATGCATTAACTGCCCACCATGTGCTCTCCATGAAAAAGCACCAAGAAGTTTGTTTCCCTCAAACACTTTTCAAAAAAAAGGTACTCATGTTTATGAATGCTGGTCTTCCATTTGTTTTACATGAGGAGAAAGATCTCTATAGGAATCTTCTAAATAAAGAACTCTAGTTTAGACAGAAGTATTTAGAAGTCAAATGTAGTGGCACATGCCTATAATCCCAGCATCTCTGGCGGCTGAGACAAGAGGATCTCAAATTCAAAGCCAGCCTCAGCAACAGTGAGGCACTAAGTAACTCAGTGAGACCCTATCTCTAAATAAAATATAAAATATGGCTGGGGATGTGGCTCTGTGCCCCTGAGCTCAATCCCTGGTACTCACCACCCCCCCCCCCAAAAAAAAAGAAGGATAAAGAAATGTGTATCTTCATTTTGCAAGTTACTGTTGAATAGCTTTTGGTGCTAAAAATTAACCAATAAATTGACATTTTTATATATTTCCTATTTCATTGCCTCTGAGATGCCATCACCTTTAAGACACTAGAACATTCTTATTCTATGTACCACTCAGAAGAAAAACTGCCATGTGGTTAAAACATGCCAATTTTAAGATTCCATCAATCTCAGATGTTCATCTTAAAAACCAATGAAATGCCTTAATTATAAACCACAGAATTGTAGGGTAAATTATTTGTTTTCCTCCTAGCTAACTTGTATGTCTCTCACATGTAAAACACCATAAAGTCATGTGTGTTTTGACCATTGAAAACACATCCACTATGCTTAGAAACTGAAACATTTTCAAAATCATTGTAATTTATTATTTATTTAGTTTACTTAGTAACATGTGTATATGAAAAAAAAGAATGATTTTTAACAGTATTTTTAACAGTACTGACGTCTTTTACTCTGGAACATTTTACTTCCTCAAAATAATAAAAATAAATTATTTTCAACTTGGCTGACTTCTCATGTTAAACAGATTCAATATATCTCTAGACAATTGAAAATATATCCTCTTCCAAGAAGTCTTTACTTAAATATTTTTTTCATAGCACGTTTCAATAGTAATAAGCAAAAAACACCTTACAAGATTTTTAAAAATAAAAATATATATCCTTTTTAGACTTAATCAAGTTGAAGATATTTTTGTTACACTTTAGCTAGTTTAAGCTAAACTTTATTGTAATTTTTCTCTATCATAACTAGCAGTGTTTCAAATGAAAAGATAATTTGTAGTGAGTCATACCATGAAGACTGGTATATGTACATTTATCTACATTTCCCAAATTTGCTATTATGAACACCAGTAAGTAGAAAGGGTTATTTTAAAAGTGATTACAGCTGGGCATGTTGCTGCTTGCTTGTAATCCCAAAAATCTGGGAGGCTGAAGCAGAAGGATCCCAAGTTTGAGACTGCTACAAGAGTTTCATAAGATCCCATTTCAAGAAGGGGGAAAAGGGCTGGAATTCAGTGGTAGATTGCCTATGGGTTCAATCCAATCCCTATAAGTAACCCAGCCCCTAAGTGATGACACAAATGTATATTCTACTCAACTCAGACCTGCTATCATACACACTGCTGTCACTTCCCAACTCTTTTCTCACATCAAATTGATAAAATGATTCTAGTGTTAGTTGTCAATATTTCTAATGTGAATTCCCATCAAACACAGACAAAATTTTATGACAGGAAATAACCTTGCCTCCCAAGATTCTAGAATAATTGACAAAAGTGTCACTACCCAAGACCATGTCTTTGTTATATGTCAGACACTTCAGAAAAAATGATAATTTTCCCAAAAACAGTTATCAAAGAGTTTGGGGGACACCCTGGGGCATCTAGTGTTTGGGGGCCAGGATCTAGGTTTCACACAATGCTTCGGTGGGATGGATCTGTATTATCAAGATTCATCCTGGTCACAAGAATTTTGATCTTAAAAATGGTTTAATCAAGCCCACTTTAAATGAGCATTTCTTTAAGACACAATATTTAAAAGTTTTTATAGGAAACCCCACAGCTTGCCTCAAATTATGTAAGACAAACTAATAAGGGATGCTTCCGGAGAATAAGGAAATTGAAAATTAGTGCTCATTTCTTCACACTACACATTAACTCAACATAAATTTAAAATTATAACAAGTATACATAGACTAGTATATATGCTAACAGTATGAGATGGCACATAGATCTCACCCTAATGAATCCAAAAATTTCAATCTTGTTAATATTTTACTCTTATTACTAGTAACTGAAGGAATTCATTACTGTTCCTTCAAGTAGCAGTACCTCAAAGCACAAGACACAAAGGATGTGTTGCAACATGGTGGGAAATGGGATCCATGCAAGGGCCATAGTATGACCTGTGGATACACTGAGGCAGCCTGTAACTGACCTTGGCATGTCATCCCTACTTCAATCTAGCCTCTGCTTTTTATTAGCTTAAATAAGATTATCCCAATGCTAAGTGTTTTCTCCCTAGTTTCCATCTTCATCTCCCTCTTTGATTTTCTTGTTTGAACTAGATCCTAATACTTTTTTTTAACCAACTCAAACTTCTTCATTAGCAGTAGTTGCAAGCACTTGAATGCATGCTGTCTTCCACCACAGCTGAAAGTTCTGGTTAGAAGTGAGACAGCACTGCATATCATACATTGTTCTCCCTTTATTTCTCTTCTACATGTCAGTGAAAGTATCATACCCACTTTCACTTATGTGTATAGGCAGGTTCTGTTATTTATGAACCTCGCTGCTCAGTAGCAAAGTAGGCTTCTTAAACGTTCAACACCAAGGAGAGGAGCCTTGATTTTGTGGTTGACAACAACCTGTAGTAGACTAGAATCACTTGCTTCAAAGGGAATCAAAGTTTCCTTTGCCTGAGGCAAGCCTTGGGCTCCAGTATTCCACTTTCATTGGGCTACTGACCCCACCCCTAGCACACAAAGGTCACTCTAATCCCAACTCTGCTCTCTCACACAGGGCAAAACGACAGTTTAGGGGTGGAAGACCTTCTGGGAATCAGACAAAAGGCGTGGAAAATACTGCCCCAACAAACTCACATACCATGCTGCATCCAATTTCAGAGTGGGTCCCAGACACACCCTCTGAAGCCCCACCAGGACCCCAGGGATCCAGCTGCAAGCACTGCTGGGAGTAAAGCCAGATGCAAGGAAGGGGCACAGGCCTGAACAGGGTGTTGGAAGCCCCATCCCACCACGTCCCAGCAGTGCAACTTTGGGCAGGGCGCTGCCCCTCTCTGTGCAGCCAGAGCATGGAAGTGCACAAGTGCCTGGCACACAGCAAAGTGGAGCTGCCATGGCCAGCAGTGCCAACCCCGCCACCCTGGGAGACTGAGGCGGGGTTGCACAAATCGCGAGGTCTGACTGGGCAGGGGGACTGGCCCCTGGCCTAGCCACCCCAACCCGCACAGGTCTGGGATGGTGTAGACCTGGCGGTGCCACTGCAGCCGCGGGGCGTGGGGGAATTGCCTCCAAAGACGCTGGCCACCCGCATGCCCATCCCGCTCCCCTCGCCAGGGGCCTTGGTCTCTGCCACGCTCACCCTCCTCAGCCCCCAAGGGCCTCCACACCACCCACAGCCCGCCGATCACCTCTCATGCTGCCTCCTCCGCAGCCACTACCGCCAACGCGGTGAGATCTCCCAAGACTTTGGTCCTCCCCTCACTATTCCGCCCTCACTGCCTAGCGAACCGGACCTGGAAATAACTTGGTCCCTCCAGTTTACACTGCCAAGCGCGCCTGCTGGTCAGGACTAGCTGTTCTTCTGACCTTCTATCCTTAGCCCCGCCCCTGAATCCACTCCGCCCACCCCGTGACCCCAAAGGATTAAAACCCAGGTGCTAGGCAGCTCCTTGGTCTCACATGGCCACCAGGTGTTTGTGCGCATTTGCCTGCCCAGGCCCTGGACCTGGGAGCCTCAGCCCCAGCTTGGACCACAGTAAAAGTATTAAAAATAGTAATCATAGCAGCTGAGATCTTTAACGACACCCCTTGGGTCCTCACAAATGCCCTAAGAGGGTATTACTGTCCTCCCTATTTCAGAGTGGAAAAATTGGAGTGGCAAGATTATGCAATGGGCTCCAATTACAAAGCTAGGAAGTGGCAAGACACAACATTGGAATCTGGGCTCCTCTGATGTCCATACCAGTGCCCTCCATGACAACCTCCAGGCTCTGTCCCTGCTTGCACCACGGGCACTGTCTCTTAGCCCCAGTCTCTACTCCCAAGCCCATCCCTCGCCCCAATGTTCACCAAGGTGAAAAGAGACACACCTAGGAGGTCATCTGCTACAATATTCCTGGTCTGGATAAAATTGTTATCAATAAAATGTTTCAGCTTCATTGCATGAATTTCCTAAGGCCTCCCTGTGACATTTCTTGGGCAGGACCCAGAAAACGATGAGAGTGGATTGAATTCTGTAGTCTCCTTGGGTAACATTTTGAGGATACAAAGTACCATGGAATGGCATAGAGGACATAGAATATACATGATGTTAGGGAGAAGACACATGGCACTTCTTCCCAGTGGAAATCATAATAATTGTTTCTAAAGAAGAGGAGCTAACATTTATTGAAGGTATATATTCTTCCAGTCCTGGAGATGAAGAAACAAGCATACGTGTTCATAGTTAGTCAGAATTTGAACCTGACTCTGAGTTTGATCCTGTTCCACAAGACAGCATAGTCTACTTCTTTTGGGTCAGGTTCTGTAAAATCATGAGCCTTTAAGGTTCAATTTACCCCTTTGTTGGAGTCTTCCTGGGCTACAGCAGCTTACATGATATTTATGTCTGTTAGAAAATGCAGGTCCACTCACCCTCCAAGATTGTCCACTCTCCAGGAAATAATTCTGCTATATGAGCCAGAGCATATGAGTCCCCTTCTACATATCAACCCAAACCAATCCACCAGCTGAAAGAGTGGTTAAGGAGGTGAAATCACATCAAAGGGGCAGCTACAAGGTTCCTAGCACAGCTTCAAGTGCTGTCCACTCACTAACTCATTTAGTCTGATAATTCTGGATCCGTTAGGATAAGCAGCACTGGGCTGACAGCAGCAGGAGTTGAAGCAAGGGAAGGCTCCTGGCACCTGGCACTCCAGGGAAGCATGGGAGAAGCCGTCATTAGTTCATGTGGTCAAGCCTGCATGTGGTTTGGGGCATTTTCCTTTGAAGCTTAGCCTCAAGTTCTTTTCTCCAGCCCTACCAATGATTCATTGGGATGCCTAACATCCTCTAGTGCACTGCCCTTTCTACTTAAAGCAGCTAATATTTCTACCCCAGAACACTGGCCTCTCATAAGCCAAAGCCCATTAGAGCCCAGGGTATTTTGGGGAAGCTTGCTAGAGACAATGGTAAGAGAAAATTTATCTGCTTTAAGAAAGAGCCCCGGGCAGATGAGGTGGCACATGCCTGTATTCCCAGCTACTTGGAAGGCTGGGCTAGGAGGATGGCAAGTTTAAAGTTAGCCTATGAAACTTAGTGAGACCATATCTCAATATAAATGCTTTTCAAAAGGGCTGGAGGTGTAGCTTAGTGGTAGAATGCACATACAAGATCCTGGTTCAATCCCCATACTGCAAAATGAAGAGAGAGAGAGAGAGAGAGAGAGAGAGAGAGAGAGAGAGAGAGAGAGAGATTGACTGCAGGAAGCCTGTACATCCCCTTTCCTTAGCTAACTAAGGTGGTTAAACCAACTCTACTTGGCTTCTCTGTTTCTTAAAGCTCAAATATTCACACTGGGTCATGGGATAAACATTCATCCTCCCTGCCACATGGAGCCACCCCAATTCCTGTGCAACCTCCTAAAGTAGCCCTCTCCACATCAGTCCTACTGAGATAAGTGCTGTCTGGTTCTAAGCACTTGATTTGAGAAAGAACCTCCTTTCTTGGCCTCTCACATCCTTTGATTATCTATTTGATGGGTATAAATGGTCTTTACTTGCCCAGCTCACACATCAGGTAAGTGGCAGAGCTGAAGGTCTGGACACAATTCAGATTCCAGGCTTTTAACCACCAAGTTTAAAGCCATATGCCATCTAGCCTCATTAAATTAAGAAAAAAAAAGCAAAACAAAAATATAGTGCCCTGAGCCAAACCAAAAAAAAAAAAAAAATCTCAAATTCCACTCCATATTTTCTATTTGGCCTTGAACACACCTCATAAGTATTGCTGTGAAACAAAGTTGATGTTGCCAATTTTGTAGAGTCTGGTAGTCATTTTCACTGCTCACCAATGACTTCTGGTTCTCCACCTTCTGGGCACATGCAGGATTGCACTTCCAGGTCACGTGACTAGTCCTGACCAAAGAATGTGCATGGAAGAAATTTGTGCCATTTCTGGGTGGGTCATTTAATGCTAGTGAGAAATGATCCTGAGATATGTCTCTCTGATAGGACAAACAATAATGCCCATGATGGTGTTTTCTCCATTGAGCAGAGCCCTCAACCAAACTCTCATGGTGGCATAATGTGAGCAAAACACAGTCCTTTTTGATTTTAAGCCATTGAAATTTGGGGGTTAATAACTATCATAGCATGTTGTAGTCTATCCTGATCGATTCAGCTGGCCTCCTATATCCATAGTTCAACCAGTTGAGGATCAAAAACTTTCTTTAAAAAAACTACTTTGAGGGCTGGGGCTATAGCTTAGTGGCAGAGTGCTTGCCTAGCATGTGTGAGACAAAGGGTTTGACCCTTACACTGCATAAAAATAAAGAAATAAAATAAAGGCATGCTGTTCATTGACAACTACAAAAATAAAAATATATTTTTAAAACCTGCATCTATGGGATGGGGTGGTGGCTCAGTGGTAGAGCACTTGCCAAGCATATGTGAGGCACTGGGTTTGTTCCTCAGTCCCACATTTAAAAAATAGATAAAAAACAAATAAAATGAAGGTATTGAGTCCATATGTAACTAAAAATATTTTAACAACTGCATTTACACTGAACATGTATAGACATTTCTTCTTGTCATTATTTCCTAAACAATACAGAATAACAATTATTTTCATAGAATTTACATTGTACTATGTTTCTACATAATTTAGAGGTGATTCAAAATGTACCAAAAATATTTATAAGTTATAAAAATATTATGCCACTTTGTATAAAGTGTTGAACATCCATGGATTTGGGAATCCAGGAGAGGTCATGAAACAAGTCTCTGAAGGATACCAAGGGACAATGATTATTTACTCATTGATTCAAACATTTTTCTGCCCAGCTGGTCAAGAACAAAAGCTCAAGTCATAGTCCTGAAGATCCTAGTTTAATATATCTGGGCTGGGGAACAGACCTGTGCAGCTATCTTGTTCTCCCAAGCGATTCTAATGGACTCCACAGTCTTTCTTTCATAATAGACTTGTCACTAAGTAGACACTAATCCAAAATTTTAGATCCTATGTGGATTAGTTCATGATCAGTATTACTGCCACTAACTAATTGTTCCAGTACTTACTCTGTGTACTAGACACTAGGCACTAGTGTAGTAGGCACTCTGCTGAGGGCCACTTACTAGGAACCTAGCCTGCATCTATTTCCTTCTTTCTTACTAGAAGAAAAACTCACTTTTATTTAGGGTGGCACCAAAGAACACATATTCCTCCAAAACTGGCACTTAAAGTTTGTCACTACCATCCAAACACACGTGTGAGTGGGACTCAGAGATGTTATTTCACCTCAGGAGTCAGTGAGGTGGGGGTTAATGTTATTCTCATTTTACAGCCAAACACACTGAGGTTTAGAGAGTTTAAATAAAATGTCAAAAGTCATACAGGTTCCTGGTGGTGAAGGTCAAATGTGAATCCAATCAATCTGTTCTTTTGGTCTATTCTTGCTTGAATAGATAGCACATATTTGCACAATTCCACTTAGTCCTCTCAAGAACCTCGATGGGCAGGGTAACAGGTAAAATTTTCTGATACCTGCCACCAAATGGTCTCTGATCATCTGGAGTCTTCCCTTGGGTCACCTTTCTGCCAGCTCCAAAGGCTAGCCCCTCTCTAGTCCAGTGGAGCCTGGAGTGTGAAAGAAGGTGAGACAAGTGGAGAAGTGGTCAGTTTTTAGATGTCCATCTAGGCAGAACTCCTAGCAAAAGACTGAAGATAGAGGGCATGGAAAAGTCCAAAACAGAGAAGATTTGGCATCATTTCCTATATGAAATTTTAGTAGGGACAATAGCAAAATAAAATCAGCATACAAATGGTTAGGCAGAAGGAGGGTTTGGAGTTTGCATCCAGAAGATTCTAGAAAGTTCCATGTGTTTGAAGAAGGATAAAAAAGGAACTGATTTTGGTAGTGAGACTAATGGGAGTTTCTGTGGGAGGGGTGAAGTGGCACTGAGACTCAGAGCTACAAGGTGACCAGAGATGACCAAGGGGAAATGGGCAGGGCAACAAGTTTTCTAGCAGAAAATCAGCACCAGAAAAGTAGGGATTGTCAACTGGAAGGTGCCTGGAGTGGACTGAGTGTACCACCACTATTTAGGAGTCTAGCAGTTTTAGGCCTTGCCCTCTGTCACTGGCCTTCTGAGCCAGTGACAGAGGGCAAGGAGGTCACTGTCCCAGAGGCTGGTGAGGGCTTACAGAGCAGTAGTTTGAGGTCTTGGATTCCCTTCCCCAGCCCCACACCACCTTGGTGAAACAGAGAGGAAGGAATTCTTAAACAATGAAGTCTTTTGGTGAACAACCTCTCAAACCAAGGGAACATGGGTCATGGAGAAGCCATTTGCAGGCAAGTTCTAGTTGCTCACAACAGAGCATTGAGTCTGGGAGGAATACTGGGGGAGTCACAGACCTCCAGAAGAAGTTTAGCTCAATAAACCCAAGCTGCAGGGAGAGTGTGCTTTTGGAGGGTCCTGCTATGGCAGGTACTGCCTTCCTCCAGGTCTCCCAGACAAACAAAGTGGAAGGCACCATGGAAATACACACTGTCTCTGGGCCTCAGCATCTTTATTTTTCCAATGAGAACAAAGGTCACCTCCCCATGTTAACAGGATGATGAGGGGCAGAGCCATGAAACAGGTTGGCAAAGGTCACAGTCTAGACAGGGAACCTCCATGATCATCTTCCCTTCCATACTGCTGGCATCCCATGGACACTTCCCATGGACAGTCATGCCTGGAGACAGCTGGGACCAGAGTGGGGACTCAGTGACTGGAATGTGTTTTACAAGCCTCATTTTAAGGCTCAAATTGTTTCATGTCACCAGGAGGTGTTTATGGATACTTAGTTGATTGATTGAATGAATGAATGATTAAGTCAGAGTCTATGGGAGCCATGGAAATCAATGATTTCAAGCAAGGCTCTAATATGCTTTTGGTGGGATTGCCTAAGTAGCAAAGGCAGTCATTTTTCAGTCTCATTTTGAATGTCACCTTCTGCAGGAGGACTCCCCTGATACCCTCATCAGGTTTAAGTGCCCACTCTGTGCTCTTCTCTACCCACCACCATATACTAGAAGGTTCATTGTGTTTTTCACTTGATCTTGAGTTCTTAGAGACAAGGTTACATCTCATGTGATCTTCTTGCATCCCTAGCACAGGGTCTGGACAAAGGAAACAACAAAAACCATTTTTGAATGTTTTCAGGTACCAGGCACTGTGCAATATGCTTGACTACCTGAATATCAGGTTCCAGGGTAAAATTATCAGGCCATTGTGCAGGTAAGAACACTGAGGTTCAGATGAGGTAAGAAGCCTGGTGTTTCTTCCTGCTTTCTTCATCCTTCTCTACCAAACAGCCTGGCCTAATTCTTGAGGTTTGAGAACAGTATGAAAATCCCAGTGATGAGGCAGTCTGTCTATCTGGCTGAGTGGGTGGATAGAAAGAGGGAACAATAAAGAGACAGCACATGTTAGCAGCTGGCAACCCTGCCACATGTCAGATACAATGCATTCTGTCACAAAACTACAGTACTGAGACCACCCCAGGAGCAGTGCCTCACGGATGGCCACTGAATGGGGAGTGTTTACTTTGGGCACTACAGGAAACATCTGCTAGTTTATTCAGAACAAATGGGTACATGGATGTGCTGTTAGGTGCATGACATTTCTGGCGGGAAGACCAGGGAAAACAAAACCAAGAAAATATCTTGAAACTCCAGCAACATACAAGGAAATGTGCAGAGGTGAGCTGATTTGGAATAGATACAGTAACACAACAATATCAACAATGACAACCAAGAGAGAACAAAAGTTCAACACCCCATGTGGCACATCCAGCTTCAAAAATAAAACAAAATAGGGCCACAAATCTTTCTTTTTGAGGGAGCTCCAGAAGTCCCACAGGGCATCTGTTCTTTTGTAGACCTTTCCTGCCCACACTCCCTGCTACAAGTAAATCTGACCCTCTCTATGGCAAGGAGGCCTCAAGAGCTTGGGAATTTACTGAAGTAAATATCTTTGCAAAAACAATCTGTCCCATAAACAAAACTGGTGGAACACATCCAGCCCCATACAATGGAGCAAATCCTCTGGGCACACATTTCTCATCCAGGGTTTTAGCTTGGATGCTGCTTCCTTCTAGGTGGAGGCAAAGGCCACTAAACCTGCATGTCCAAGAACTTCAATGCTCAGCAGATTCTCTACTCATCTCTATGTATCTTAAGTAGTCAAGTTCCTACAACAGAAAGGATTGTAGCAGCCAGGGAATGGAGGAGAAGGCAAATGGAGAGCTGTTGAATGAATGGGGGTTTCAGTTTTGTAAGAGGAAGAATTTCTAGAGATCTGTTCCACAACAATGTGAATATAGTTAACACTATGAACTGGTCACTTTAAAGATGGCTATGTTGGGAAATTTGATGTGGTTTTTTAACCACAATTAGAAATAATGAAAATATTTATTTATCTTTCAGATTTGCAAAAATTAAATGCCTGGCAACAGAGTGAGTTGGATATATTGAAGAGAAATGGAAACATCTATACCCTGTGAAGATAGCAGTGAAATCAATGTGACTATTCTAAGGGACAATTGACAATTAGATACACAGAGTGTAAAATCAGCAATTTCTCTTCTCATTATTTATCCTAGGGCAGGTACAAAGATTTTTTATTGTCATAAGAGCAAAAGTTGGAGACAATCTAAATGACCATTGATAGGGGAAAAATAAAGAAAATTGGCATATACTCACAAAATAATGAAGGAATCAGACTATACCAATGTAGATCTCAAAAACATAATATTGAGTAAAAAGAAGTGGGTTATACAATAACACAGAAAGCATGCCATTAAAAAGAGTACAAATTCTAATAAGCATTTTCTGTGTATAGAAATAAAAATGAGGCAATGGACAAAATAGTTAATCAGAAGATAAAACTTATGAATTTCTGGTGTACCAGTCTTGAGATGCTCCCAGTGATCTATGATACTTATGCCTCTGTGGAGATCCTTCTACAATGAATAGGGCTCAACTGTATCCTATCATTCCACAGAATCCTAATAGGATTCTATAAAAGTGGCTTCCAAGGCTAAATGTAAGAAATGCTACTTCCTCCTTGATCTCTGGTTTTCCCTATTGCTCATTATGAAGGAAGTCAGCCACCACACTGTGAAGATATTCAGGAAGGTTGTGCAGATGCCTGGAAGATAAAATACTGAGTGCTCCTGCCAACTGACATCACCACCTTGAGCCTCCTTAGAGGTGCATGCACAAGTATCAGTCAAGCCTTCAGATGACTGCAATCCATGAGCAGAATGAATCAGAAACACCCATCTAAGTCACTATTGAGTTTCTGAACCTAGAAACTGTGGTATAGCAAAGGTGCATTTTTAGGACTTAGAGTTTGAGGGTGATTTGTTATACAGCAATAGGAAACCAATACATACATGGTTGCCTTCTAAGGCCCTGTGCATGTGGGCTGCTTTCTATTTGTACTGGTAAGTGTCAAAAAGATGTTAAAGGCACATTAGTATCAAGCTCAATATTTCCTTCTTCAAGTGACCAGAAGAATGGACTATTCTCTGAGTCCTATTTCTGTTTTGACATGAAGTCCTCTTCACCAGTAGCAGCAGCCTGGGCTTTGGGCAATGTTGATCTGGTCTGTTATGCTCTACATTGTGTTCCCTTAACATTCAGATGTCAAAGTCAGGACCCCAATATCTCATAATTTGGAGATAGGGCTTTAAAGAGATAATTAAAGTAAAATGAGGTCATCAGGATGGGCTCAATACAAATGGTGTCTGCATAAGAAAAGATTAGGGGCCTAGGATTATGGCTCAGTGGTAGAGTGCTTGCCTTGCATGTGAAAGACCCTGGGTTAAATCCTCAGCAATCAATAAATAAATAAATTTAAAAAAAAAGAAAACAAAAGATTACTACATAGGTACACTGCAAGGAAAAACCATGTGAAGACAGGGGAGGTGCTTATAGCACCTGTAAGTAGGGTTAGAGGCCTTGGGAGAAACCAACACTGCCGACCCCTACGTCTGGGACTTCAGGCTTCCAGAACAGTGAGAAAATACATTTTTCTTATGTAAGCAATCTAGTTTGTAGTCCTTTGTTATGGCAGCCCAGACAATGGATGCACAATCCAACATCCTTGCTTCACATGTGATGACCTTAGGTCCAGAGTTAGAAGGGACTTAACTAAAGAAACAGAGAAAACAGAAAGCATAAGCAGTGAGCCCATATTTCCTAGCTCAAGGGTGATTCCTCCACTAGGTGAGCCCAAGGCCCCAAAGGTGGAGAAGATATCTTAGGAAACACTGTTAGCACCAATTGAGCTCCTCGTTTGTTCCAATTCTTGATGGCAAAAATGGTTTCAGATGCTGAATCTGGTGGGTCCCCTATGGGTACATGATGTGTACTAACCTTGTTAAATGCAGTTAGGATCCCATAGAGAAAATTAAGGGGAAAAAGAGGACAAAGTCATGGACAAAAACAAAGAAGGAAAAACTGAGTTTTTCTTCCTTGCTGTCATGAATTATATCATCAGAAATGAGAGAAATAAGGAAAGAGAGTGGACTCTAACTTCCAGCTGCATAGGTAAGTCTCCATAGGTCCTGAGATTCTCTGGACATAGCAAAACACCAATGTGCATAGTCCTGTGACAAGTTCTGGTTTTATTTTGTGCTTCTTGCTGCTTCCAGCCAGGTCTTCAGGTACAAGCCTTCTTGCAGATATAGCACTGTGTTTGCCATTTGTCCAGTTAGAGGAGCCGGCCTCACTTTTTGGTAGAATGGCAATGCTGAATGATGCTAACGAAATCTCACCACCTTTTTATTCTGGCCTGAAAAGGGAAACTCCTGGTCTGGCCTGCATGTATTACTAATTAAATAGTAATAGTGGACAACAGCCACTCTGGGCAAATAAGAAGGTATATTGGGATACTGGGGTGAGCAAGTACACACCTAGACTGTTTGATAAAGGCCATTTGTAGCTCCCAGGAGGCTGGATGGTGAGTTTGTAATGAACAAATGCCCTTCAGTAAGATCCCAGAATTCTTTGCCTGACAAAGGTGCAGACAGGACTCAGACCCATCCTAGGCCAGAATACTTGATGAGATAACTATGTGGTCCAGGTTGAGGTTGAGGATTATGTTCAGTGGGTGAACTCCTCCTCTCCCTGGTTCATCTTTGTTTAGCCCCTTCTGGGACAGTATCTCATCACCAGAAGTGTGATATGCCCAGAGAACACTTCCCTGTCAAGCATTGAGATCCCTCATTTCTTGACTTGGAGATGGTGAAGATGGTGGGAGAGTGGGAAGTGGGGCCCTGGTTGTGTTCAGGACTCCAGCCATGCTGCTCACAAGTATGTGGCCCAGGGCACTCACTTCAGTACTCTGAGCTTGTTTTAATATTATAAACAGGATGTAGAAATAGCCCAGTACAAGGCTGGTGTGATATTCAGATGAAATATTCACAGTTGCTGTGAAAAAAAAAATACTTTACTTGTTCCAGGTCAAGTTCACATTCAGAAAAAGCAGGCCTTAGCTCTCTCCAACCTGGTCCAAAAAAATTTTGGAGTCAAGCTAGATGTCACCAGCCAGCCCTGGATGGAGGTTAAAGGCTTTCCCTCAAATGTCATCCATACAAAAACCCAACCCCTTCTCAATGTCAGCCACTCTGAATCCCAACCTCTTTTAGAAATTCAAGATCAGATAACCAAATTTATATTGTGACTGTTATGATTAGAGTGGCAAATAAGTTTGAAGTTGGGCCTGAGTAAATGTTTGGTCTGGGTTTGTGGTCAGGTTTTAGTCACTGAATAGGTGTGAAGGTTTTACAGAGTAGATGTTAAAGAAAAGTAAGTACATGGTTTGTGTTTCTAGGGTGAGGTAAGCATTAGGGGATAGGGAATAGGGTTATTGTTTTATGATTAGGAGTGGAAAACATAGGTCAGGGTCAGGATCAAACCAAGACATTTTAGAATTCAGCATTTCTGAGACACTATCCTCTATAGTATGTTAACCTTCACTACTACCTCTTATGAATTTCTCTCTAACCCTACATCTCTTCTCTCACAGCTTCCTGTGTATCCCTATATCACATCACATTTGGCCTGTGGTGTGCCCTCCACTCCCTCCTTTTACCAACTTTATGTATCCCTCAATATTTTCTTCTTATCTCCTTCTGTGGACACTCCACCAGAAACATTCATCTCTAGCTGTATAGCCCTCCACATTCTTTTTTCATCTCTTCAATTAGCCCTCCACCACCTCCTCTCACAGCTTTCTGTTTAGCCCTTTACAATCTTTTCTTATCTCTTTCTGCACACTCTTCCATCACCTCTTCTCAAGGCCCATGAGTAGCACTTGACCATTTCCTCCTCCTGTTTTTTTTTTTTTTTTTAAGCTGAGATACCCAGCCTAATTCTGTCTAAAGATTAGGAACCATCTCATCATAAATTCATGAAAAGTTCATTTCTGTTTTACTAAAAAATACTGAAATTTCTATTCAATCTGATCATAATATGATGTTTAAAAAATTTGTCAAGGACTTTTGCCCATGCTTTGAACTTACCTGTGCCCAGCTCTTCCTGACCAGATAACATCCCTCCTTGAAATCCCACCTGCTCCTCATAAATTCTGATGTTGGAATCTAAATTTACTCCCTACCTTGAGATTTTAAACTATGTACATTAAAATAATACAATAAAATACCCGCCATTGTATTATGTTTGCCAGAACCCTGTTAGCTGTAAGTTCCCAAGATACCTGCCTTTGTAAATTTTTGTGCTATAAAAACTGCCCTGCACTCAGACCAGCTGCTGTACTCTGGCCCACATTTTCGGGTAAGGAAGTAGTAATCAGCTCTCTTGTGTACACAATATAAGCTTGCTTTAATTTGGTTTAAAATTGGCATCAGTGGTCTTTTATTTGCATCGTGGGTACAACAGTACCACTCCAACATCACTTCTCTTCCTACTCCCTGTAGCCATCCACCTTTCAACTTCTGTGTCTTCCTATACCAACTGCTCTCATCTCCTGTATAACTCTGCTCAACCTCCTACCCAGCACCCTGTGTAACTCTCAAACACAATCTCTTACAGGCTACTGTGTAGCTCTCCACCACTGCCTCTCTCTGCTTCTTGTTTATGCATCCAAATCCTTCTATTTCCCCACTCTGTATACCTCTCTACCAACTCTTCTCATCCCTTGTGCATACCTTTATCAATTCCTCTCATCTTCTCCTTTCATTCCTTTATGATTTCTTCTCATCTGTGTGGCCTTATACCACCCTCTATTATCTCTGTCAGTGTAACCTCCACAACCTCTCCTCATTCTCTACTGTGGAGTATACCACCACTGCCTCACATATATGGAATGCCCTATCCTTTCTTGTCTCATGGCCCCAGTTAAGCCCTTTACCACCTCTTCTCACATCTTCCAGCATAGCTTTTCATGGATCCTGTCATCTCCCATGTATCCCTAGACCACCTCTTCTACCTCTTCCTGTTTAGCCACACTACCTCCACTCATCGCCCCTAAAAAGCCCTCCCCCACCTTCTCTCCCTCTGTGTAATCCTGGTTAGATTACATAAAATACCCAGTACAACATAACAACATGTAACAGGTTAAAGAATAATGACAAGGAAAATTTATTTTTCACTATTTTCTTTAAATTTTTATAAAAAAAAATTAATGTATTCTCTTACCTCTTTCTCTTTGTCCTAGTAATTCTGCCTATGCCACCTCTTCTCAAGGGTGCTGAGAGTCCCTCCTCAACCTCCTCTTTGTCTTCCTGGTTAGCCCTCCACTATGTCCTCTCACAGCCCCTGTGTATTCCTCTACTACACCACCTCCTCCAAAACCCCCTTCCTCCTTCTCTCATGGCCTCCAGTGTACTCATGTGTCATATAATCACATATTCTATGCAGTGCTCCTCATCTCCTTTTGTGTTTCCCTCGACCATTTTTTTTTTGCCTTCATCTCCTGTTTTGCTTTGCATCACCTCATATCATACCCCGTGTAGCCCTCACCTCTTCCTTTTATCTCCTATGTAAATCTCTACCATTTTATCCTTTGGCCTTCTTGTGTAACTGTGGAATTGGCCTAATTATGAAGTCCTTCCCCACCTCCTCTTGTGACAAAACTGTCCTTCCCATAGAAGATCAATCAGCCTCAACTCAGCTGTTTCTGGATTTTGACCTATACTGGAAGTTTTTTTTTGTTTTGTTTGTTTGTTTGTTTGTTTTTACAATTCTCTATGTTTTCTAATGACTTGCCAATGCAATTTATTTTTCAGTATTTCCTTTAAATTTTTATAAAAAATAAAATATTTATAATAATTTGAATTTAATTGTAAAATGAAATTACATAATTATAATTTACCAAATGGAACTACTTTTAAGGCTCTTAATGTCCAACTTGTTAACTAGAATGATTCATTTAATTAAGATTAAATCTCTCAAACAGTTTAAACTCACTAGCTGATATTATTTCCTCTTAGCTAGGGAGAATACAAGGGCCAGAGATAGGAGGTGTTGCTGGAACCAGAGTTCACCTAACCTTTTGCAGAGGGTCAGCATCACCAGAAATCTGGCTTTTAACTTCCAGCTTGAATGGGCTCCAGAATCCCAATAGACATCAAAGCCCCAGGGATGCTTAAGTCCTTCTTAGGAAATGTCATAGTAGTTGCATGTAATACATTAAAACATCTGTAGATTACATAAAATACTCAGTACAACATAAACAACATGTAACAGGTTAAGCAGTAATGACAAGGACAAATGTACACTTATTAGTACTGATAATACTTTTTATAATATGTTGCAGCTAAGTTTAGTTGAATATGAGAGTGTACAACCTGCACATATGAAGGACCAGCTGACCTGTAAGCCCCTGAGAGAGTAAACAAATATTTAAACTTGGCCAAACCAGAAGGAGTGACCACAGCCTCAGAAAAATGGTGGTGACTTCTCTAACATGATGCTTAACTAGCAATAGAGCTGTTGCTGAGTCTTGTGATCTCACAAGGAACCTGCAAGATTTAGCTGCAGCTGAGGTGTGTGATAGAGTCAGGTGCACACACCCTGTCCTTTTCTAGTGGGATGCTGTTTGCTACCCATGGGCCTTTATGCCACTTTACTGAAAGCTTTACAGGCTCTTACTCCCTTAAGCAAAAGGTCCTGGGTTGTTTACAATTCCATAAAAGCTTATCATTGTTCCACTTTTTTGTGCACACCTGCTCCTCTCTGGCTCAAAATATTTAGAGGACTAAAATTCTAGCTAGGAGAATGCTTATAACTAACAGAAAGTTCCAGCCAATAACAGCAGAGAGACCAAAAGTGACAAACACCATCTGCAACCTAAGAAGCTGACTTTGTAACCAATTGGTCTGCTTGTGTACTTGCATCTATTTTCTGTCTGAAAGTGCTGCCTGATCCTTTGCCCCTACTATGGAATTTTATGAAAATAAAAATCCAAATCCTATGAAGATAAACCTCTCACCATTAGTTTTTGCAAACTTTAAATGAAAACTAAGCTTGAACTGGTGAACCTCAGAAAATAATGTGGATACTAGTCTCTAGATTTCAAGTCCCTGTTACTAACTCCAGCAAGTTTGAAGCCAAATGCCATTAACACTGCACAATTTATAATTTCCCATATTTTCCTGCTGGGAATTGGACGCAGGGCTACCAAAGAGCTGCACATCAGCTTCTAACTTTAACTTTTAAAAAAAGATTTGTGCATTTTAGTCAATATTGCTTTATACATCACTGATAGTTTCCAGTTTCATATTTTTAAAGACTAATTTCAGCATGTCAAAAACATGTTTTTATAGGTATATGCACATGAAGCCAGAATTAGACAGGCAGTCAGTGAAGATAGGTAAATCAAGTTAGGTCAGTCAAGGAGACCAATTTTAAGTGAACTCTGGGAAGTTGGGGACATGTCCCCTGAGGAATCTTATCAAGAACCTGCCCCTGCTGCAATATGTTGCCAACATAACCTGTCCAGGAATCTCCCCTCCCTACATGGAGCTATAAGGTTGTTAATGTGCCTTTGGCTACTCCATCCTGCCCTTCCCCCTTCTGCCCACCTGTTTCCCACCTTTGGGCCACCCCATGGAGCATTTCTGCACCTAGTCAAGTAAGCAGGAAGGAGAAAGATAAGGAGGGAAAGCAGGAGAACATAGGAAACCTAGGACATATAAAAAGGACAGAACACCTTGCTTCTTGGGATATCATGATACCAGCTATGGCCCCCTTCTCCCTTGCTGGAGAAGTCTATGTTACCCCTTTTTAAGTAAACCCTATTTTATATGCTTATCTCAGTGTTCTTCTCTAATGTTCAAACTTCAACATGTGGGGAAGAAAGACTCATCACCGATAACTAGAGGTATCACACCCACAAAGCAATTGAAATAACTTACAAGATGATGAAGCTTAAAAAGAAAGAACTGGAGATTACAAAGGCAGCTCTGAAACAGTATTCCTTCTTAAATCAGCTTTAGTATTAATTGCATATAATAAGACCATTGAGTTACTGCTCTAATTTTTAAATGGTGGAAATAACAATTTGTGAGAAATCTAGATGAACAATGTACACAAAAGAATCTTTTGTTTTTTTCATGTTTCTGGAGCTTGTTGTTTCATTTTTTTTAGTTTAATCTTGAATCAGTTTGCAATTAGCTACTCTCTAGTCAAGTGGTATTTGCAGCAATTCATGTTTCTCTAGGTTGGCTTTTCAGAGTTTCAATGAAATTACAAAAAATCAATTTTTAAATTCTGTTACCTTAAAAAACAGTGATTTTGCTAGTTATGTAATTTCATTTAAATGATTACAACCAGTAAACCCATGTAAAGAAGATTTTAGTGTTCTAGACTCATAAATTGACTGTCCTATTTAAAATTTTTTTTATTAAGCAATGTCAGAAGACTTAAAATCTTTTTCAAATCATAAATAATGTATAAAAATGGTAAACATTGTGATAATATGAAATAAAATAAAAATATTCTTCCAGGAAAAATAATGGCAAGATATTTCAGAAATATTATAAGATTTAAATACAATGATCCACTAATCCACTAAAAAAGAGATCACTACAGCCATCTTCCTTTTCTCCACTCCCACTTTATAAATACTGTTTTTTTTTTAATCCAGAAATATAAACTAGCCAGCAATTAAACATTTTGATCTTTGTATGTTATCTCATTGAGAGATAGGAGACAATTTACCAGCCCCTGAGATGGGGATATGCTGGTTTCTTTGTCTCTCATTGAGATGATAAAGGATGTGCCAATTTCTTCATTCCCCCTTTTGAGAGAGAGAGAGGAAAACTGACTATTTATTTTCCCAATAAACAAATTTGCTTTCCACAGAATCAGAGGATGCTTGCTATGACAATCAGAACTGCACTTGCCCATAATCCACTATCATGATTATAGCATATAAAAAGTGACATCAAATAGGATGTTGCTGCTGCTCTCCCTGCTCTACTAGAGCAGCCCATCATACTCTTGGCAATAAACCCACTTTTTATCACAAGTGTGTGTGTAATCACATTTGTTCCACTTTTTTTTTTAAGAATACACTTCCTAAACATGACACCAAATCTATGAAATACAACCTCTACAAATATCACTAGACTATATCCCCAAGTTGGGACTTTGATGCCCCAAATGCTAATGATGTCTTTGAGGCCAGTGTTTCCCAGGTGTCAGCAGATTACACCAACAATGCAGGCTTTAGTAGCAGCTCACATGGGAGCCACCAACTTAGATTATTGTTGCAGGCTCATGTGATCCAATGTATTAGGAGCACATTGTAGCAGCGACATAGCACTTTCTGATTACATCCTCCAAGCAGCCTGCAGAGGATCTGCTTACTCCTTTGCAGTTTCCTCTGGTAATATCAAGGCTCAAAACTGCTGCATCTTGGTGAGAGATCAGCACATTAGCATGTTTTCGTACACTTGGTTCTCATCAGTGATGTTAGAGTCTGCTCTCATACCCACAAATCTTTAGCTCACAGCACTAACACATATTGTACATCACACCTGTAAAACCAAAATCAGTAAAAGTGGTCCAGTCAAGAGCTGTCCATCATGGATGGTGAGAGTTTTTTCATGTCAGCAGCAAGAACATTCCTTCTAAAAACTCAGTGATAATTCATGGGCATGGGAATATGTCTCTAAGATTCTTTTGTATTCAAATTGCCTGAGATAAGAACAACAAAATCACAGTGGAACCAAGAAAGAAAAAAAAAAGTTGGAAGCATTAAATGCTCCAAAAGGAAAAATTTACATTTTGACATTTATTAGAACTTTTAACACTTCACCCTCACAGAATTAAAGAAGATGGAAAATCTTCTGCCTATGTGCAGCAACAGCTTGGATGAGCTTTCCCTGCCTCTCAAATCTGCAGCAGGAGAAATTACTCAATCTGCCCTCCTGGACAGTACAAGGGAGAAGAGCAAGGTCAGCAGTCAACTGCACACTGAGGGTGTTTCAGGAGTCATTCCTGTCACTATGAAGGGATACATCATCATGGTGACAGACCCCAGAAAAGTGTGGTGGCAGGCTCCTACCCCATCAGTGTGAAGCTTGTCTCATTTGAGTCACTGACTTAGCTTTCTCTGTGGGTTGTTCACTCTTTCCTCCTGCTATTCTGGGATCACTTCTGTAAACAGTTGATGTGCATGCTGTTGCAAAGGCTGTGCTTTCCAGGAAAACTAGACTAACTTATGGGGTATTGGAAGTCTTGACATAAGAATGGAACTTGAGAAGGATTGAAAAATTTTAGTGAGTGACCATGATAATAAAGGTCTGAGATAGTAATGAGGGAAAAGTTAAGAGCAGTGGGAAGTTTAAGGTACCTAAGCAAGTGTTAGAATGAGTATAATAGTCAGTGGGAAGTGAAGATCAGGAGCTACATGAAAATGGGGTGGGAACAGGAGCTTTTGGAGCCTTGTAACAAACAGCACTGAGAAGAAACTCAAGATTTCCTGGGCTTCAAGGTATCTGGGACTTGTACATAGAAAGGGAAGGAGGGTTGGCTAGTGCCTGCTCATAAATTTTGTGGGAATTTGATCTGGGTAGACAAGATGCTCTAAATGCCTCCTGGAATTTTCTCTGTGAGCATTCAATTCCATTCTCTGGCAGCTTGGAGTGTCACCAAAGAGCAATGTGTCCAGGGGCATCATAGCTTTATTTACAGAGCAGGAAGAATGATTTATGGAGCTAGACTAATGATATTCACCATTAGGTGCCAAACAAGAAAGGAATTTGCCTACTAGAATCCAAATTAGTGAATTCTGTGCTGTATGCACCCCACACAAAAAAAGAAAAAAGAAAAGAAAAGCAACTAATGTCCAGGCATGTAGCCTTGAGGATGCTATAGATGGGCTTCTCTGCATGGCTTTGCACATGTGTTCTGTGACTCATAGCAGACTGAGTGTGTAAAGGATGTGTTTCAGCCTAGGGCACAGCCCCTCTACTCCAGTGGCCTCAGCTCCTGTAAAATATCCTTGGTGCTTTTCCAAGTGTTGGTTTCTAAAGCACAGAAAGTGCTGTTGGTTGTTATTGTTGTGACCACATCCCGGAGGTTGAGTCACAGGATTCTTGTGTCTGAGCTAATGTTATTCTGAGGCAAAATAGTGTCCCTGAGAGTGAGTGAGTAAAATATGGAAAGTTTTATATTGGCTCAAGTAATAGAATCCAGCCTGTCGACTCAGTTGCCTGTTCTGTGATTTACACATTATCCCACTCTGCATAGTGAAAGCCTCAGTGACTAAGACTATTATGATAACTTTATATTTTATTTCACATTGTCAGGAGGAATGAGAAAGGCTGCCTCATAGACAGTGTTAGACCAGGTCATGGGCACTGGATGGTAGTACGTGCATGGTTGATTTTGAGGTCTGCATCACTGCCAAGTACAGCTGAAGTGATGGAGGTCTCTAGTATCTTCTCTTGGTGACTGCAGGTAGCTGAAGCCATGATGCTACTGGTGGTGAGTGGCAGGACAGGAACTCTTTCTGTGCAGACTGAACAGCCCTAGAAGGGTGGACCCTTAGAAAGACTTGGTTCCATTTGAGTTGGCAAAGTAGTGTTTAACTTTGATGACAAGAGTTTAATATCCTGGAAGCAGAAGTGGGGCCCATATAATATGAGGCCCATGCAAACGATGTGAGGCAAACACTTTTCTTACCTGCCTGCAGGACTGCTCTCAGTCTTCATGACATACTATGAATGAAAATAGCAGAAGTCTTATCACAAAGTTTCTGTGGATAAGTAGATGGGGAAAGAAAGTAACTAGGTTATTTAAAGCCAAAGAATATGTTAGAAGTGGAGCTCTAACACTGAGGATGGTCCTCAGTGTTCAAATAGTACCTTTTGGTGAATTTTTGTGAATGCTTGTGACACAGTTCATTTCCACTTGCCCATAAAAGTGAAGATATGACAGAAGGCACTTTACCCAGCCTCTGGAATTGTGATGCCATACTCAGCCAGGTGCCATGGGAGAATGCTAAGTTTTGCTTAGTTTCTTTTCCCTCTATGTGGAGTTCAGGGATAGTGAGTGGGCCTTCCAACCTTAGAAGACTTTTATATGTGTACACAATTATCAACTACTGGCACAGATTTAGGAGTCTTTTGTGGATTACTAGGTTTCATTTATGTTTAATGTGAAATTATTTCTCATGAGGGCTCACTCTTTGTTAAAATTAGAGCTGAACAAATCTTAGCAGGATCTAATGGCTAGAGTATTTGCTTCCAAATGAGAGTACCTAGTATCCAGTCATCATTCAGGCAGTAAGTTCCAGCTCTGTACTAGGCTCTGCAGACAAAATGATCAATAATATGGCCTGACTCTTGAAGGCTTGTGGTTCCATTAGTGTGATATAGCAGCTTCACAGCAGTTCAACTCATATACCTTTTAAAAAATAATATATTTATTGAGATGTACTCTATCCATAATAAAATTCAGTGGTGTAGAGCCCAGTTCTTGTTCTAGGCATTAGCACATCCACACTGTTGTGCACCTATCACCACTGTCTATCAGAAATTCTTCTCTACCCCAAAAGACAACCCTTTACTCAATTGTAACCATTCCCATTCTTACTTCTTCTCTAGCTCCAGGAACCATGAATTTTTCTTTCTCATTGATTTTTCCATTCAGAAAATTTAATACAGATGAACATACACTGCATGGCCTTTAAACACCATTTGTGCCTTTAACTCAGAACTTTTTCTTTTCTCTTATCTTTTGATGACCATCATCATGTACTTCACTGAGTCATTTCATTTGTACTTCTATGGCCTGTGTTCTGTGGAATAAAGAAAAGGCACACCTTTCTTCAACTGGTACTTATCAGAAGCCTCATTTTTGTCATATTCCACTGGCCCCTGTTACTAAATTCATCATCTGATAAAGGTAAAATGACAAAAATGAGTAAAGCATAAACACATAAACATAATCAAAAGATCAGAGAAACCTTGTCCAAAGATAAGACATTTAAGCCAAAATTTGATGAAGGATCTAGTGATACAAAAAAAAAATGGAGATAGACACTGGGAACAGCATTTGCAGAGGAGCTAAGGTGGGAAGGTGTCTGATGAGTTTCAAGGCCTGAAAGAAAGCCAGAGTGGCTGCAGTGCAGTGAGGAGGGTGGCCACAGTTGAGAGAAGCAGGCACAGATTACCTGGGGTTTTGTCTTTGTACACAGTTTTGGATTTTTTTCAGATGCAGTATGAGGTTTTCAACCAGGAGAGTGCCATGATTTAATTTTTTTAGGAAAAATTAGCTTCTCTGTGGATAATGGATAGCAAAGGTCAAGGTGGAAACAATTTTTGGGACACTTTTGCAGAGATCCTGGAAAAGGGCACTGGCAGCCTTGGTTAAGAGAGGCCTGAAGAAATGAAGCAGAGTGAACATATGAAAAAGATATATCAAGGCCCATTTACCCACCCAATGCATACCCATTTCTTGCCACCTGCCACCCATTCACGGATCATCCAATGTTAATCAGAAGACTGCCCACACAGTGCAATTAGATCATTGATCACTGCCCTCTGATGCCTGCACGTCCATTGTCACAGTACCCATAGTTTTGTTTACACATGACCACAACCATCTTGGAATATCTACTGGAGATTGCAGGTTTGCCGTCAACACTGATTCCATCTTGAGGCAGGGTCATCTAAGTCTGGGGACACTGGCCAGGGCCTGGAGATATATTGGCATGCTACTTGTGCATCTGGTTGCACCTGAGGTCTTTCTTCTGGGTGCACTAGTGGCCACCATCAGGATGCCTCTTTGCAGGTTCACTCCTAAGTGTAAGTGCATCTCTTGTGTTCTCTATGCAAAATAAAATGGCATTGAAATTTTTGAACTGCAGCAACGCAAATTCTGGGGAAGCTGAAACACAGGTTCATCAGATTGCAGCTAGGTTTGTGTGGGCCAGTCTGAGTCTGGTATGTTGTGGAAAGCCAGAGACTAGGGGCAGTTTTTTAGGGGGAGATCAGGTTGAACAAACGGGAGAAACCCAGGCTCTCTCCAGCTCAGTGAGTCTTGAACTGCCTCGGGAGAGAAAGGGCTGTCTACAATGGGTGTAAAGATTGAACAGGATGTAAGAGCATCATACTGTTAGCTCACACAACCAACAGGTCTGGAACAACCCAAAATGCAGCAACCATAAAACTTCAGAAAATTCTATCTACTTGTGGAGAAGAAATATTGAGAAAAATTTTGAAAGCCAATAGAAGCCATCATTTAATTTTCAATTGAGACTTTCCTCCCCCCACACACATATTTCTGTTATCTTTCAAAGCAATTTTTTTATCAATTTATTGAGGAATGGGATGTCTTAATATTTTATTAAAGTTTATATATATATATATATATATATATTTTTTTTTTTTGCCTAAATATTTATATATTTTTTCTCTCACCTGTCTGTCTTCCTGAATTCTCTTTCTCACTTCTCTTATACTAAAAGCAAACATCTATTATTTTTTTCACTTTTACCTCTATGTTCTCTCTTTCTCCTTAAAAACACCACATCTTACAGTACTTCTGTTCTCTCATTGTCCATTATTAGAAATTGTGAACCCTTTTAGCAAACTTACTATTTATATTGCAGACAATAATTTAATAAATCATTTCTGTTTATTTGTGACAAAACTGTGGCTGCTTTAATAGGAGCTATTAGGATTAAATGTGTATATTGTTTGCATTGGGTGTTATTAATATTAGTCATCCCCTTAAATGTGAGGTTTTGGGAGTATTCAGGGACACTATAAGACTACAGGGTAGAAACTACTGCCTCAGGGTCATATTGCTTTGTGGGAAAACACAAACAACATGAAAATCAATATATCAAAGTGCCTCAAAAAAAACCAGCAAGTTCCAACAATGGAATCTATAGATGAGAGAGTATAAGAAATATCAGAAAGGAATTTAGAAAATACATAATTTGGGTGAACTTTGAAATGAAGGATGATACAGTAGAGGAAATACAGTAAGTAAAATATCATATCAATAAAGAGGCAGAGATTATGAAAAGAAATCAAATAGAAATCTTCAAATGAAGACAACAATAAACCAAATTAAAATTTCAATGAGAAATATCAGTAACAGATGGAATAACTTAGAATAAAAAAAAACTACAGGCAATGAAGACAAAATATATACTCTTGAAAATGAAATCAACCATACTAAGAAGATTGTAAGAAATTATGAACAAAAATTCTAAGAAATATGAGATAACATGAAAAGACCAAAATAGATGACATCTTGGAGATACAAACCAAAGTAATGCATAACCTTTTAAAAATAATAATATCAGACAATTTTCCAAATCTAAAGAATAAAATGGAAAATCCACTACAAGAGCCTTACAAGACTCCAGAAGAACAAAATTACAGCAAAACCGCACTAAGTCACATTATAATAAGAGTGAATAACCAACAGAGTAAGAATAGAATTTTAAAGCCTGCAAGAAACACAAATTATATATAGGGGTAAACCAATTTAGATTTCAGCTGATTTCACAACCCAAACCCTCAATGGCAGAAGGTCCTGGAATAATATATATCAATCTCTAAAAGAAAGTGAATCCCAAACAAGATCATTATATATAGCAAAATTAAGCTTCAGATTTAAAGATGCATGCTCTGAGAGTCTGCTATATTTGGAGAAGGACAGAGATAAAATGCCATAAAAGTGCAGATGTGGAAGAGGCATCAGGAGAGCTTGGTGGCATGGAGCCACCAGAAAGCAGCCTTTTCAGCTTATTCCACCCCTGCTTAAGAGTCTTGACTCAATAAGAAGTCAATTCTGTACAAAATGAGTAAATAAGAGATGAGAAAAGCAGAGGCAGAGAATAACAGGCATTAGGGAGAAAAGTGAGAAGTAGAGAGCAAGGGGTGTGGGAGCCTGTCTTTATAGTTTACCTTTGGATAAAATCTACTTACAACAGACTCAACTCAACAGCCTGGTTGGGAAAAGGTTCAGCTCCAATCTCACCACAATTATTAATTGGAAAGACCCTGGAAAAAATGTGCTGTGAAAAGATTCCTAAATTTAGGATCAGACAACCCTAGCAGCACTAGTTCAGCCTTTACCCAGGATAATTATACTTCATGACTTAGTGCTTAGTTTAAGTGCCTGCTCACAAAACTATACTGTTTTTTTTTTCCTGGAAAAATTATAAATTAGGAGGAATTCTTAGAACTTATTTATCTTTGAGAGCATGAATTGCTCCTTCAGTTTAGACTTGCACATTCATTATTAGAAGAAATAAATTATTTTATTTGAGAGATAAATTATGTCCTTTGGTGATATGTACAATATGTATATTTTTATAACTGGAATCTATAATTTAATGCATGAAGCTGTTTTGAGAATGAGTTATGCTGAGTAATTTTTCGTATTTAGAATCTCAACTTTATGAAGTCTGTGTTCATGATCTTTTTAACACCTACCTTTTATTCTATATAAAGCATTGAGATTCCATTATTGCCTAATTTTGTACTCTAAATTACCATTTACCAGTGCTTTTTAGAATTTGGCATTTTATTTTGAAATCTACATAATTCCAAGAACTTTGGAAAATTAATTCACTCCTGATACTTTCATTATCGATTTTTCCTAATTTCAGTCTGGATAGAAGCTGCCATATTTGGACTGAAGTTACTTAGTCAAATTATAACTAAATTTAAGAATTTTGTCTGTAGAAATTAATTTGAAAAGTACTTGTGTCAATTCAATTAGAAGTGAAAGGAAACATTGGCAACCTGCTTTTGACTGATCTCTGATCCTTGGTTGTGAGTGGACTATCTAGTTATTTAGTGCTTGGCCTTCATCTACTAGACTGTTTATGAATTTGGAAAAATTGTAAATGCCCTGGGTACAAATTAATAATTTCTTTGATTTTTGTGAAGAAATAAATAATACTGGCAGTCATGTAATTTTTGAAAAGCATTTAGTAATTAAAATAAAAATAAAAAGACACTATTTCTGAATTCTTCTTAGAAAACATCCTTCAGTTAGTACAATTTTGTGTTCTTTACTATTAACATCTTTAGGAATATATAATAGTTAAACATTGAAAAGAGGCAATACAAAATGGTAGATAAGAATGTGAAGTTAGAAATCTGACTTATTGCCTGGGCTCAAATTCTGGCTCTGACATGGCACAGCCTGGGCACACTACTCAATATCTCAGGATTTTTTTTTCTGTAAAGATGGCATAATAATAATGCCTGCATCAGGATTGTTATAGGATAACCTGTTGAAAAATGTCTAAAAACGTGTAAATCTTTAGACCTTAAGTAATACCCGGGTCATAGAAAGACCATCATAACTTTTCTTTCTTTTTTTCTTTTTCTTATTACAGGAGGTCACTCTTATTCAGTTTCCTTTTCATAATTTTAGTTACTAGGTAATCTGCAGTTCTAAGTTGTTGCCTGGAAAATTCCGGAAATAAAGAATTCATGAGTTTCAAATATGTGCTATTCTGAGTATAGTGATGAAATAAGGATCCTTCCCATTGAGGAAGAATCTGGTGGCCACTCTGAAGATGCTCACGATGCCCTGCTCCACTGGGGAGAGCTCCGGCCGCTGGTGTCCCCATGCATGATGCCAATGCGACCATCTGGGAGCACCTGCAGGTGGAAGCCAATGTCCACATTGTAGCACAGCCACTGTAGCCACTTGATGAACAGCAGGTAATATCTGGCACAGCTCTGGATGGCAGCCTTCATGTGCTGTGAGGCTACCTTCAAACATGCCAGCAGGCTCTCCCAATGGTGTTCCAGCTGGGCGTCCAGCGTGCTATTCATTGAGATGGATGCCATAAGGGCCAGCAGGACTGCCAGGAGCAGATCCTCCTCAGCCTTCCCGGGCCAGCCATCCTGGCCCAAGGGCCGTTATGTACATCAAGCAGTCCGTGCGCCTGGGAAGCAAGGAGCGAGCTGTTCCAGAGATGCCAGAAGGAGCACACAGTCTGGGCCCAGAGAAGCGGCAGAGAGTGGAGCAGGCAGTGAGCGACAGGGTACCCTGGCATGAACGCTAAGCTACCCGTGCTGTAGAGGGACGTGTGGCTGCAGTTGGAAGTCTACAAGGAGGTGCGACCTCCCTGCGCGTTAGTTATGCAGGTTATAAAATTACTATCCAAATTTCTCACAGTGCTTTTCAAACAGCATTGTTCTTGGTTACAGAAAATTCTTGGCTTGATTCTTGGTATGAACCTGGAAGTGAAAAGCACCTCTTCTCTTGGCTTCCTTTTCTCACCTTACACATTAACCCTGAAAGTAAAACCCATTCTGTGGACAACCCTTCAAAGATGCTGTTCATCATTCAAGACCCTGTTTTAGCAGACAGAGAAGGTACTGGTGATTCAGACCTTATTTCTTGTTATTCTGAGAAAAAAAAATGGTGCTTAAAATGCCTGCTGAAGGGAGGGTCCCGAACTCACAGTCTAGGTCAGAGAAGGAGGTGCACAGTAACAATGACAGATATTTTGCCCTCTGTATCCTCCAAATGCGTCTCATTTTACATGGTAAAGCTATGGAATGTATCTTCAAGTGTGTGTGTCTGCACAGATGTGCATATGTGTATCAGACAGCCAGTATACACATTTTATTTCATTCTGAACTTTAATAATTAGACTTGAAAATTTCAATTTGATGATTAAATAATCAGATTATTTCATTTCCATATATTATAAATTATTTCAGGGTAAAAAGCTTTGATTCTTGTCCATGTCTCAAGTAAAAACATGATATTAATTTTTTAGACTAAGATTTTTGTGTGTGTGTGCTGAGGATTGAACACAAGGTCTTGTGCATGCAAGGCAAGCACTCTACCAACTGAGCTATATCCTGAGCTAGAGAAAGATTTGTAATGAAAATAAAATATCTCACATCAGAAAAGTGGACATGCATGTTTTTTTTTCTTTTCTCCAAGTGGGGTAGTTTCAGTTGGAGAATAAAAGCTGAATCTTGTTTCCTACATACCTATCGTCCTCTTAACATTTTTAATTAAAAAATATTTATGGAAGTAGGATTTAGATTCAAGATATATCTCTTTGTCTCATGGTTTTGTTGCTCTACTTTCTTTGAAGCTGTCTTCTTAGAAGTTTCTGCTGATATTTAGCATTCTTATACTACCCTAAAGGATATGTTGAAGAGAGAGAGACCATTGAGACCATATGTCTAGAGGTTGCACATGTGAGTATAGGGTAACCAGATCAGTTTAGTTTGCCCTAGATTGTCCCTGTTTCAGTGGTTAATATTTTTTAGTCCCTGGGAATGTCAAGGTGGTTGGCCACACTTCTTGTTTACTGCTCCTGGGGTTATATAACTTGCCCTTTTATTTACTACTGTCAAAGTTTCTATATTTCCAAGGAACTATGGAAAGTTCAATGCTAAGTGATGCTGAAATATTTTGTGAATGGAACTGAATTTATTTCCAAAGTATTTTTCTCAGCAATGTACCATTGTCCCTACAGCAGAATTTACTATAGATTCCACTTATACAACATTATTAAAGTTAGAAGATGACAGGTTGTTGGGGGTTAGTGATGTAGGGGAGGGACAAATGTGAGTGGATTAGAGAAGGACATCTCAATAGAGCCTTGTGGCCATGGAAATACTCTGCCTTGACTGTTTCAAAGCAGCATTCTGGTGAGGTGTCAAGTTGTTATTTTTTAGGCTGTTATCATTTCAGGAAATTCGGTAAAGGAAATGCATCATCTATGAATTACTATTTCTTTAAAAAAACCTGTGAATCTGTAGTTATCTCAAGAGCTTAGATTCAGGGAATGGGAAGAGAAATGTGAAACCTGCAAACAGTATTAGAAAAGGTTTTATTTCCAGGTTGGGTCAGTGGCTTAGTGGCAAAATAGCTTGCCTAACATGTGTGGGGCACAGGGTTTGATCCTTAGCACCACGTACATAAATGTGCAAATAAAATAAAGGCATTATGTCCATCTACAACTACAAAAATAAGGAAAATGTTTCATTCCCAAAGTATGGAAGGTTTCCAGAGGGAAACTCCTTTAGAAATTCTTTGTATCTCTTCCTGGACAGGCAGTGTATTAAGAGCTTTGAGACCATGGATACTCATTGTTTTGACAGCATAGCTACTGCTTAATTTTTGTTTGATGCTGTACACACCATGTTCAGTATATTAGTACTATTTCAAAATGTAGAGTCTTCTGAGTATTTCTTAGGAAGCTGTGGTCAGTACAGTCTGGTGGTGCAGAGCCTGGGCTCAGACACCACACCGGTGTTTATGCCTTAGCTCTACTTCCGCTGGGTAGTATAATCTTTGGCAAATCATTTATTGTTTTTGGCATGAGTTCTTAAATGTAGGATGATATCAGAGAAGTCAGCTGTGTCTGTATTATAAGAGAGATGTGAAGAATCATTGAGACAATGAATGCATTCTATGAGTGCTCTGCAGATGCCAACTTTTCTTCAATTGTTATTGGAAGCAGGTATAGTAGTGGTGCAGGAAAACCAAGAGATATTTCTTCTTTCCTTTCAACAACTGTGATTTGTAGAAAGTCTCTTAACCTTCCATAACTTTGTTTTCTTCTGTGGAATCTCATTATGTCTTAGTACATGACAGGTCAACAAGATTCTTGGTTCCAAATGCCTGGATTGTGAGGTGAACTTTCTAGAGGCAATAAAGCCATGACTGAAAGCACAGGCTAGAGTCTCACAGGCTTCAATTTGTATCTTGTCTCTGCCTCAGTTCCAAGACAAATGTATCTCACTGCTGATCCACATCTTTTCCCTCTGCTTTTCTCTAAGACTGCATTTTTTTTCCAGAACAGCACTGTAATCAACCCACCCCAGGTGCAAATTACTACTGTTCTAATACCTCTAATATTATTACTCATTCTCTACTCAAACTAGTGCCCAAAAGGCAAATTTACCAATGCCACTACCCTCTTCCTGTTTTTCCAGGTAAGTGTTTTTGGACTGCATTTACTGATTCTACACATTGGCTTTGCTTCTTTTCCAGCTGTATGGTTAGAGTAGGATAGTGGAAGAGAACACGGAGCCTACAAATCTTATGTGTTTGCTGTTTGGTTCTATGTGGAACGTGTTTACTGACCCTCATCTAAGAAAATTATGACAGACACATCCTTCAGTTTCCTGGCTTTCCTTCCACCTGAAGATTGTGTGGCCTGTGTTTTCCTCCTCCATTTTCTGGAAGAGTTGTATTAAATTGTTTCTAAGTGAGATGTTTCTAGGTGTGATAACCCTCCATAATAATACAACAGTGAGCATGTGGACAGGCCAGGTGGAGCAGAGCAGAAGGAGGGCAAGATAAGGATATTCCAAAGCCATGATTCAGCTGCTTTGCTGGTCCTGGGCTACCTACTTTTAGTATTTTTATTATATAAAAAAATAAACTCATATTTTGGTAACACTTTTAATATCATTGGTGGTTGTTGCCTGTGACTATTTGAAACACAACCATAATATATAGTCTTATTAGTAAAATTGTGAAAAAAATGTTTGACTTCTTTACTCTTCAGATTTTCTATCTGCTTCTCATTTTAATAATAATGATGATTAAAATAGGTAATAAATATAAAGATTTGTCTCAGTTTTTTTTTTTTGTGGAGTAAGCAAGTAATTGGAGGTTGTTATTTTTATTTCCTAATAAGTCTATACATTATTTTAAATTACTTTGAGTCTATGTCTATGTGGGCATATATTCACCAAATCAAGTACCTTTACTCAGAAATGTTTCCATTGTAGATGTAGTTATTTTGATCATCTGTGTGGAAATAAATGTTTTGTTTTTGAGTTGAACTACAAATATGTTTGCTGAATGTTTTAAAAAATATATGCATCCATTTTTTAGAATATTGTCTCAGGGAAGCATCCAATGTCATTTATGCTATTAAGTAATGTTTACAGTTCATAACAGAAAACAGATGAAAACAATATCAAATTTTTTATGTTTAAAAAAGAATAGATAATAATACAAACCATTGATGAATACTAATTTGTTCAGGATCTGAGATCTAAATATAAACTTCTTTCAAATATTCATTCCCTGGTACTTAATCCATAAACTTGTTAATGGCAATGCCATGTAACAATGGTTGTTTCAAAGTACAAAATTCAAGAGATGTGTTCCTTTGCATTCCTTTGATTAAGAAAATCATAATTCCTGCTTTTGACTGGGAGGGCTTCAATATAAAAGTAGCATTATATTTTTCCTGAGTTGTCTTATATCAGGGATTTGAAAAAAATATAATTATTTTAATACAAGTACATCTAAAATGTTAGCTGTAAAGAATTTTTTTTCACAATATTCGAATGATCTGTTTATAGCCAACCCCAACTATGAATTCAGATATTCAAATAATTTATTGCTGCATTAAACCACCTCATCTCATGCAGACATGAGGTGTCCATAAAATGACTTAGTTTTCTGACCAAGTCACCTATCTAGGATTCCAGATTAGCCAATGAACCTTAATTAAATATCATATTTAAAGCAGGCTATCTTGAGCCTTATAAATGTCAGGAAACAGACATAGGTAAGTGAGTTCTTGGAAATATCAGTGTTATGATTTAGATATTAATTTTTCTTCAGAAGCTCATGTATGAGACAATACAAGAAGGTTTAGATGTGAAATGATTAGTTGGTGAAAGTCTTACCTATTTAGTGAATTAATCTTCTGATAAGGATTGAGTGATAACTAGAGGCAAGTATGGTATAGCAAAAGAAGAAGTGTCCATGGTGTCAGGCCTTTGGGGTTTATATTTTCTCTCTAATGAGCAAAGCACTCTCTGTTTCCTGATAACATTTTTTTCAGCTTCTTTTTTCCACCACACTCTCCTGCCATTGTGTTTATTCTCATTCCAGGCGCTGAGGAATGAAGTCAGCCATGTCTGCACTGAGACCTCTGAAACTTTGAGCCCCCAAATAAACTCTTCCTCCTCTAAAATTTTTCTTGAACTTAATTTTGGTCACAGCCATATAAAAGCTAAATAAAAGAGTAAGATGCTTCCATATTTGGGTACCTAATTTTAGACTAATAGGTAAACTATGTGAGGCCTTACAGAGTTCAAATCAAATGTTGACTCTGCACCAGAATTTCAAGATGCCTTTGAAAATTGAAAAAAAAGAAAAAAAAATAAAAACCCTGGTGAAAGGACCTGCCATAGGCTAGTCTGGCACATATAAAGTGTTAAGGCTATGTACATATGAGTAACAATGTATAGTCCTTGAAGATCTCATACACACATTAAAGACATACTGTGATCAGTAACCTATGTGTAAGAAGGCCTTGACCATACAGTGAAGAAGGGTCTTCCTTCTTTTGGGGTATAATTGTAACTTTTTTTAAAAACAAAATATTGAGAAACCCACTGTCAACTACTTATTTGGGGGTAAAATACATCTCAACAGAGTACAGAAGAAATGATAATTTTTTTAAAAATCATATAGAAGGAAATATTCAAATGACACATAAATTTTGAACATGAGTACAAAGCAATACTATTCGAGGAGCTAAAATTTAAGCCAACAGAGACTATTGTACACTTACCAGAAAGAAAAAAAAAGAAGTAAACACACAGAAAAACTAATGGTAACAGACATGTTAAATGATTGGAATTGTCCAGCCTGCTCTGGCAAGTTAAAAGGTAATGGCACTTTGGAAAATGTGGTGGTACTATCTACTCAGACATATACTATGAGCCATTAATTCTAATCCCACACAAAACTAAAGTGGAAAAAGTATTCTATGGGAATGCTCTAACAGGCCCCCACTACTGTTGCCTTTACCACTGGGAACTTTTCTTCCAGCTTCCACCACACTCTTCTGTCCAGGATTCTTCAACCTGGATACTAAGACCCAGTTTACAAACAAGTCTAAACACCACGTTAGCACAATGTCAGAGAAAATCAAGAGGTAGTGCTCTTTTCATGCCAAGGACCTGAAAGATAAGAAGAAAATGAAGAATAACAGAAGCTGGAAAGACCAAAATAAAGAATGAGGAGGAGAATGAAGAGAAAAAATTATCTGATGAGGATGTAGAGGGGAATAAATAGGATACAGAAGATGAGAAAGAAGATAAAGTGAAGCCCAATTGGCAGAAATCAGAAACAGTGGGGACAGCAGTAGAACAGTGGGTTTGGGAAGGGCTTCCCCTTGGGTAGTGAGAGTAAAAAAAAACTAGTGTGTGAACATTTTACCTGCTTGTAGCTCGGAGAGCTGCCCCAGAGATGACACTTTTTAAAATTCAGGCATTTTGTTTCCACCTATCTAGATGCTGACCTGCTTACTTTACCATTGTTACACCAGCTGACCTGTTCCATTTGAGCTTTTACCCTGGTTTCCAATTTCCCTTCTCCTCTTCCTTGCTCTTTTTCTGCATCCTACCACTTATTATCTGGTATCCTTTATTAGCAGGCCCCAGTTTTATGTCCTGCCTCAGCCCCCTTCTACATATCAGGATTTACCTCAATCCTCTTCTATCAGAGAACAGTGGGCTGAAGTGAGGTCAGGGTTTAAAATAACCAAACAGATTCCCCCTTTTTGTATTGATTAAATAAGGAGTAACCTTCTTTTTTATTATTTGCTTTTTTTGAAAGAAATAAATAGCACTATATAGAAAACAAAAAGAGTTATTACCATTTGGGATTATGGAGGTATCTTAAGAGGAAGAGAGCATGAAGTGATTTTCAGGACATCATTAATGTTTAATTTCTTGATGTAGGGAATAATACATGGTTTGTTTACTTTGTGATGATTCAAGGATCTCTATCATTTTGATGTTGCCTGTTCTTACTGTGCTCAAGAAGATCACCTATATTATTTTGCAAAATGTTGTAGGGGAGAGTAAAATGAGGGATTTAAACATTAGGAGACATATTATAGTAATGGATGTGATGATTTTGTTGATTTTTCTTCTGGTTTAATGGGTTTGTACATATACAATAAGATAAAAATATACACCTAAGATATATACAGGTAAACATATGCCAATTAAACCTACATAAGGCTGTAAAAACTGAGATGCATGTAAAGTCAAGATTAAAAAAAAACACATAAAGTAGTAAGCCATAAAATGACTAGGAATTAGCAAATTATTCATCTCAATAATTGGAAAAGTACATTTTATAAAAACAAGAGGAAAGAAAATCTAAGCAATAGAGCAAAATTAGAAGCTATTGAAAATTAACATACCACAGAAGAATGCCAATGTTGGTGATTTTAAAAAGCAAATAAGCCACAGCAGTGGTTAAAACTTTTAATTCCAGTGTCTCAGAAGTCTGAGGCAGGAGGATCATGATTTCAAAGCCAGTCTCAGAAACTTAGTGAGACACTTAGAAAGTCAGCAAGATCCCTTCTCTAAGTAACATTGAAAAAAAAGTGCTGGGGATGTGACTCAATGTTTAAGTGCAGATCTCAAAATAAAATAAATAATTGGTGAACTCCAGACAAAACCCTTTCTTGCTATTTAGGCAGTAGTACCTCATAGATGTTATGGTGTATGGAAGAAGAAAAATGCCATTCACTCAAAAGAAAAATTTTAGGGTATTGAGACATCTGTGTGATAATATAATGCTATTGTACCCTTCACTCATACCACATAACAGCTTATTTTCACACACTAAATATTGAATATAAGAATTAATAATAAATATTCTTAAATAGAAAAGAAAACATAAAGAATTCATAAGTTAACATAAATAAGAGAGACATACAGTTTATATTTTGTGCACACCTGAAATATGCTGTACTCTGAAAGCAATGGCAAGAGCACCACAATTCTAAAGTAAAACCACACAACTGAGCAAAACCCCATCTCAAAACAAAATTTTAAAAAATAGCTGAGAATATAGCTCATTTATAGTACACCCTGGATTTAATCCCCAATATCACAAAAAATAATTAAAAAAATCACATCATATATACAAACATTATTGACTACCATATGGAATAAATGAATTCTCAGAAAAAAGAATATAGAGTTTAAACTGTTCATATCCATTTATAGAAACGTTTTTTTTTTGTTATTAAACATACATGATACACTTCTACCATAAACAGAAACTAAAATTATAAAACTTGCACATATGAGGATACAGCTATATTCCTTCAGATTTGAAACACATGGCATGGTTGAAGTGAATGTACATTTAGGAAGAAATAAATATTATATTGTGGGAAATAATGACTATATTAGCCAGATACTTTCTTATTGTATTATACATAGTTTAACAAAAAATATAAAACACCAGGTGTACTTTTTGTAGATGTCACATAAATATTGCATTTTACATGTATGCATATTTTTTAAAAGGAAATGTGCAGAGTTTGAGAAAATAAAAATACAAAATGCACATAAAAGGCTCAATTGAACAACCTATTTATAGAAGATAAAACAGTCATTATAAAGAAGACAATTTTCCCCAGGATAACTTGTAATAATACCCCATAAAAATTTTACCATACTTTACTTTTTGTTAAAGAAAGAATCAAAGCAAAAATTTTTAAATTCTCTTAAAAGGTTAAATGTCTATAAAATTTTCCAAAGATTTCTGTTGCATAAGAGCAAAAGTACCAGCTGTCTTTACCTGACACTAATATATGTTACATATTTAGAAACCACCATAGATAAACTCATATGTACGTAAATCACATTTTTATTTTTAAATGCAACAAATTTTTAGTGCACCAGTCAAGTGTAAGATCTTTTGCAGCTGAAGCACAGCTGTTAGAATGGCTACTATGAAAATGTTAAACAATTATATGAATGTGGAAGAAAGTAACACTTTCACCATATACTAGAATATTAATTTAGTGGAGACATTTTTTAAAGCAGTGGAATTTGAAATTTTTTTTCAGCTACTTTGCTGAGAAAAAAAAGGATCCAAATATTGACATGAACACGACTCTCAATAGACATAAAATATTCCAGCTGTGGGATCCTCATATTAGAAAGTTCTGAAACACAGGACCAGGAAAATACCAGAGTGGGGAATGAGAACACTCTGACATAAATTCCACAAGAAGGACTCTTAGCACAAAGACACTTCGACAATGTGTCTGCTTTTGGAGAGACAAAGAAAAAAACAAAGAGACACATTTTTTTTCAAAAGCCAAGTGATTCTTCTCTACTTTTATATTATGTAAAATGTTCATGAACAAACAAAAAATCAAACACTTGAAATTGAGTTTTTCTATGATACTCGGAATTTGAAAGAGGAGCATGTTAAATCTGAGGTCCATACCCAGTCCTTGTTTTAAAATTTTGAAGAAGGTTTTTCTAACTTTCCCATGTTGACCTTGAAAGTGTAATCCGTATGATTACATGCATTTGTCATTGCACCCAGAGAGGAAACCAATCCTTGAAAATATTCTATGCAGTTTTTAGTGAAACAATGAAAAATACTGGGCTCTTTTTGTATTTAATATGTAAAAAATAATGATAATACTGGGAAAATGGGAAATTGTCATTGGGAATGTGGAAAGGGAGTTGGCATTTAAAGAATATATATATATTATACACACACATACACAAGATTTAGAGATTTAGGCTGGAAGACAATTTTCTAGATTTAGAATTTTGCTTGTTATGAATTTAGAACTTTCAAGAGTATGTAGGCAGTGTGACACACACCTCCTTTACCAGCAACTCAGGACACTGGGACACAAATTCAATATCACATTCATCAACTGTCTCAAGATTAAAAATTTTAGAAAGTACCAAGAGTGTAGCTAAGTGGTAAAGTTAATCTGGGTTCAATACACAATACTGTGATTTCTCAAAAAGAATAAAAAGGAAACTCAGGACGAGGGGAAAAAATGAGACACTTACAGACGACACCCCCCACCCCATGCAGGAAAAAAATTGTATATATTTGTGATTTTGTATATATATATTTTTAAAAATATGTAAGATTCATTTGAAAAAAATAGACAGAAATCAAAAGAAGTTGAAAGAAAATGTAGTAAACTTCCTAAGGCACACATGGAACACAGGAGTAGAACGATGCCAGGGTACCTTGCAAATGTGATATTTAGCAGCGAGCAAGATGGAATTTAGAGGAGAAGCAAAAACGAGTATACTTCTGGTTTTACAGACTATCTTATTTATCTGTAACGTGCTTTAATTCATTTAACTGTAAATTGTATTTTGGATGTATACATTATATGTGTATTCTATATCTCTTGAGGAAAGATATTTTGTAGATTTCTAAGAGGAAGAAGACATTTTATGCCCCCTTCAAATACCTTATTTTACATCATTTTTATAGCTAATTGATCTGAGTAATGATTTTCTTAAAATAATCATGTGAGATTTGGTAATAGTGGGAAGAACTAAGATTAGGAAAAGAAAACAAAAAATATGATGCAGAAATATAACATACCTTTGAATTGTTAGATTAAATTTTTCAACTTTTATATTTTGAATTGATTCTATTATTCTTTAAGTTGTAAGATGAACTGGGTACTAACATGAGAATGATTCATGGCTGAGAGCACTGTTCAATGGTAGATAACTAGCCTAGCCTGTGCCAGGCCCTGGGTTCCATTCACAATAGAAAGGAGGAGGAGGAGACAAGAGGGGGAGGAAGGATGGGTCGGAGAAGGAGGGCAGGGGATGAGGAGGGAAAGGAGGAGAGGAAGAATTCAATTATTATTAGTTCAGATTTAATGTAATTGATACTGATGACAGAAGTTCAAAGTCTAGCATCTTTTTTCTTCACAGTTAAAATTGCTGTTTGAATTTTTGACCCAGAACTAAATGAAATAAATATATAATAATTATTTGGGTTCTAATTGTTTTTTTTTTAATATATTATTTTTTTCTTTAGACAAAGAAACAGCTTCAGTAACTTCAGAGCAATTAATAAAGACTAATTTTGCTTCAATAAGAAGTCAGATGAAACTCAGAATTAGCAATCTGGAATCTGACCTGAAAATTCTCAGAAATAAAAGTGAAAGTACATAGGCACTTTTATATAGAAGAATCCAAATTCTACAAGTATCTCAAAACCTAGAATAAAAGAAAGCAACCTAATCTCCTTAATTTGTCTCTAGAGAATAACTTTGAGACAGGTTACTGAGATCAGTAACATACAAAAGCTACCTATTCCATAAGATTTTTGGAAGTAATGTTAGGAAATGAGTGTATTTTTGAAATATTTGTCTAGGACGTTATTTTTCATCCCACTTTGCATTTTACATCTTTAAGCAAACTATCAACTGTCTTCCCTTATTTTCTCCTCTGTGTAATCTGATCTTTTAGACTTTTAGTTAGGTATTTTTGACGTTTTGTAATTTAGATGGTTATATTTGACCAAACTTTTTCTAAGTATTCCAATACATGAAAATATGAACAAGTTTAACAATTCTTGAAAGATTATAACTTAAACCCTAAGTTTCCATTGTGGCTATAACTACACTCTGCACATTCTGACACCTGATAGATTAAGTGTTTTTTATTTTGAGTTTTGTTTGATATTACCCTTGGATGATACCTAGAGACAAAATTTTCTATATAGTTTTCTCCTCTTTATATTGTCATACTGATGATAAAGGGAAAGATGATCACAGGATGAATGGAAGTATAACTTGCAAAGTGGTTAAAAATATTCTCATGGTCAGTATTGGGGCCTGTAAATTACAGATTAAGTAGGCAGGAGTCTCTTAAAGTAACAAAGTCTCTTGGTAACAAATTCATGAGCCAACTTTCTTGGCAGAAGCTTTAATCTATCTTGATCACCAACCCAGATATCTTGTTCTGAACCAGTGGATGTTGCTCTGAATTGGCTCAGTGCCAAATGCTTAATTTTTCTGGGTAATGGATAGAATGTACATATGACAGTAGTAAATGCTTAAAAAACATCTTTAAGCCCTTTAACTTGTCCTCTAAATACGAATTTTTCTAGCTTTACTAAAATTTTCTAGTTGCATTTGTTTAAGGAAACCATGATGATTTAATATATTTCAACATAGTAAAAATGGCTTTGGTATTCAAATAAACTAGATCTAGATCATCTGCTATGTTTACCTTTAAAATACCAATACTTCTATTGGCATTCTCAAGAATCTATCAAGGGGAGTCTTTCAAGAAGGCAGCATTGTGACCTGCAAAATCGTACATCTCTGATTGCTGTCTCTCTTCCACTTACTTTCTTTAATTACAAGTTTGAACTTTCCTAGAAATATGTACACTTCTTTTGAGCAAGTACAAACCTATAATTGCATGCACTACCTCTGCTCTGATTCTTTTCATTGTGTGTAATCTTACTCTAATATCAGTTAGTGCTCACCTAGAATTTCCACCTCCTCTTTTTATTTTTTTTTATTTAGTTGTAGATAAACACAATAGATTTATTTTGTTTATTTATTTTATGTGGTGCTAGGATTGAATCCAGTGCCTCACAGGTGTAGGCAAGTACTCTACCACTGCACCACAATCCCTCCACTAACTCTTATGGCAACTTTTAAATTATTCTTTTATTTGATTAAAAAAATAATAGTGCATTTAGACATACATAATATTGAGGTTAATTTTGACATAATTAAAAAAGCATGAAATATAATCTGCTCTAAGTCAGTGACTAGTACTTCCACTTTATCTCCCCTGCTTTCTCTCTGTGTTTTCTTTCTTCTTCTCTATTTATCTCTTTCTTCTTCTGATCTTATATTTATTTGTATTTTTAGTGCACTATAGGTATACATGAAGATGAAATTAAGTGTTGTAGGTTCATATGCATATAGAGAAAGATTTGATCAGATTCATTCCACTTTTCCACATTGAGTTCTTTCCCCAGCTCCTTGGGTTGGATTGGGGTAAGGGTTAGGGTTAGGGTTAGGGTTGCATTTTGTAACAGAAGCCCTTCAGTGTATTTATGTGATTTCCTTCATTCTATGACTTCATTTGGGAATGTCAAATCTTATTCCAACAAAGGAATCAACCTAATGAAAGAGGTGAAAGACTTCTACAATGAAAACTACAGAACACTAAAGATAAATTAAAGAAGACCTTAGAAGATGTAAAGATCTCCCTTGTTCCTAGCTAGGCAGAATTAATATTATCAAAATGACCATACTACCAAAAGCACTATACAGATTTTATGCAATTCCAATCAAAATCCCAATGACATTCCTCATATAAATAGAAAAAGAAACCATGAAATTAATCCTGAAAAAAATAAGGAGACCCAAAATAGCCAAAGCAATCCTTAGCATGAAGAGGGAAGCAGGTGGCAACAGTATACCAGACTTTAAACCATACTACAGAGCAACAGTAACAAAAACAGCATAGTACTAGCACCAAAATAGACATGTAGACCTATGGTACAGAATAGAGGACACAGAGACTAACTCATGTACTAGACAAAGGCACCAAAAACATACATTGGAGAAAAGATGCATCTTCAAAAATGGTGCTGGGAAAACTGGAAATCTATATGCAGCAAAATGAAATTAAATCTCTCTCTCTCACCATGCACAAAACTCATTCAAAGTGGATCAAGGACCTAGGAATTAAGCCAGAGACCCTGCACCTAAGAGAATAAAAATCAGGCCAAAATCTTCATCATGCTTGATTAGGCCCCAACTTCCTTAATAAGACTCCCAGAGCACAAAAATTAAAATCAAGAATCAATAAATGGATGGATTCAAACTGATCAGCTTCTCAGCAAAAGAAACAATCAGTGAGGTGAAGGGACAGTCTACATCCTGGGAGCAAATTCTTACAATAAACACGTTAGATACAGCATTCATCTCTAAGATATTTAAAGAACTCAATCTTAACACCAGAAAACCCCCCAAATAAACCAATCAATAAATGGGCCAAGAAACTCAACAAACACTTTTCAGAATATAATATACAATTGAGCAACAAATATATATGAAAAAGTTCAACATAGCAATTAGAGAAATTGAAATCAAAATTAAGATACAATCTCACTCCAGTAAGAATGGCAGCTATTATGAAGACAAACAATAACAAGTGCTGGCAAGAATATGGAGGAAAAGATTCACCTGTATGATTGTGACTGCAAATTGTTGCAGCCAATATGAAAAGCAGTATGGAGATTCCTTGGAAAACTGGGAATGGAACCACCATTTGACCCAGCTATTCCTCTTCTTGGTCTATACTCAAAGGACCTAAAAACAGCATACTATAGGGACACAGCCACGTCAATGTTTATAGGAGCACAATTCACAATAGCTAGACTGTGGAGCCAACATTCACATCCTTCACATCTATTGAAGATGCACTTCAATGTATGAATGCATAAAAAATATGGCATTTATACACAATGGAATATTACTCAGCACTAAAAAATAATAATATCACAGCATATGCAGGGAAATAGATGGCATTAGAGCAGATTATGCTAAGTAAAGTTAGCCAATCCCTCCAAAAAACCAAATTCCAAATGTCTTCTCTGATATAAGGGGGGTGACTCAAAATGGGGTAGAGAGGAAGAGCATGGGAAGAAGATTACCTCTAGATAGGAAAGAGGGCTGGGAAAGAAAGGGAGGGCAAGGGGGTATTGCATGGATGGTGGAAGGAGACCCTCATCATTATACAAAATGCATGCATGAAGATGTGAATTTGGTGTCAACATATCTTGTATACAGATATATGATAAATTTTGGTATAATAGTGTATTAAGAATTGTAATGCAAAAATAAATAAATAATTTTTAAAAAATAAAAGAAAATATAAAATCTAGAATAAAATCTAGAAAAAGTAAAGATAATAGAATGACATCTCATTATTTTAAACCTATCTATGCTAAGCCAAAGGCCAACATCATTCTAAAAGAAAAAATCTTTAAAACATTCCCTCTGAAAACTAGAACAAGACAGGGATGCCTCTTTCACCACTTCTATTTAATATACTATTTGGAATTTTAGCGAGATCAATTAGAGAGACAAAATGAATTTTAAAAACCACATGGACAGGAAAGGAGAACCATGACTGGATCTAATTATACTGGTTACAGTGGACAACTACGTATATAGTGGTCCCATGATTAGCATGTTGGCTACCTAGGGGTATCTTTTGAAGAAAGATCTAGACCAGCCAATCATACTGGACCCTGGGACTCAAAGCAATATGTCCAAACAGTTATTAAAATGGAACTTTCTCATAACAAGCCAGTCATTGCCACAGAACGTCTGCCAATACCTTACTGTCCTAAACATTCTGCAATAGAATTTGGCACCTTTCCTAAATGGATAGACTGTGCAAATATCTTGCTAGTACAACAAAAAGGTTCTAGAAATAGTGGATATATTTTAGACTGTTCTACAAGAATTGACAAAAGACAATCACATAAGGATGCCATGATCCCTGGAAGTTTTGTTGGTAATATCCTAACTTTCAGTGAAGGTGGTATCCAATAAGATGTTTGGAGCTTAATTGCAGCCTCAGATTTCCTATGTTACACTGACAGCCCTATGCCTGATATTGTAGGCAGGGGGTGTAAAGAGGGTTCCTGGTATGGCCTGCAGGCCTGTGTTCAATCGCCTTATGCTTTAATTACTGGAAATGTGAGAGTTAAGAGAAAGGAGGATAAATATCATGTAGCCTGTAAAAAGTGCAATTTACCTAATTGCATCACTAGATAGGCCCTCTGACTATGAAGGTCTGTGTTACTGCAGCCAAATATAAGCCTTCCCAGTGGGATTTGGAGAAGGTTAAATCATCTAATGGACATTTTGCATAGAAAATAATAATAGCCTGGATATTATGGAGTTACATCACAACATCCAGGATATTCAAAAAAGCAAAATCGATCTATTGGATCCTACTTCTCTAACTGGAAATACTTCAAGAATGAAATGGCTTTAACCCTGGGAACACACTGAAACACTCTGCATGGAATATTATTGGAATGAGGTGTTTGCTACCTGTTCTTTTTTGTATTGTGATAATAGGTGGCTGTCACCCCCTTAGAACAAGAATCTGGGCACTTAAAATAATGGCTCATCATTTTCTATTGCATAGTAAACAGAGGGAATATTCAGAGTGAATTACTTGAGGGTCTTCTCTGGGTATGGGGCCATGGAGATTTAGATCTAAACTTGAGAACTATCCGCAGCTCCCCAGAGTACACTAGATTGCCCAAGGCACATGACTCTATCTCTGCTATACCAGGAAGACCCCTCTTCTAGCTCTGCAGTTGGGCATAACTCATTGGAACTGCAAAGCCCACCTTCTACCTTATTTGGCAAAGAACATTCCATGGAAAACCTTTGATATTCCCTGATATAAATAAAGCAAATATGGGCTCCACTTTGCACTTTTGAGTGTAGAAGCTTCATCCCTAAGATCAGCTAGCCCATCCCACCCCCACTTTTAAAAGTACTTTCTGTATCCTGTGGGTTTTTTCCCCTGATTTACCTTTCTTAGCTTTTATTTTGCAGCCAGACCATTCCGCCAAGAGGAACTCTATTTTTACCACCTGCAGTTTTGAATTCATGATCCTCTTGCCTCAGCCTCACGAGTCACTGAACCACTGTGGTGGGCTCTTGATTGCTATTTTTATATTTTTTATATTTATCTTTATTCTCATCCCGTCTTACATCTAAAGTGAATCTGACATAGACAGCAGAATAATTTTGTTGGATTCTAGGTCTTATACCCAAGGGTGTAACACTGGGCTACATCCCCAGCCACTTTTTAATATTATTATATTTTATTTTCAGACAGGGTTATGCTAAGTTGCTGAAGCCAGCATCCAACTTGTGATACCCTAGCCTCAGTCTCACAAGTAGCTTAGTGACAGCATTGCACCACTGTGCCCAGATGATGATAACTTAGAAAGGCTCTCCATAAGTCACCAAGTTTGCCCTCAAACTTGCAATTCTCTTACCTCATTCTCCTGAGTTTCTAGAGTCACAGATGTGTGCTGCATGCCCAACTTGATCAATATATTTTCTAAAATTGGAACAAATTGGATCTATATTCAGTAATAGTCATGAAAAATGTAATAGTAATGAACAAAATAATTCTTATATCTTGACACTTGTTTTCTACCTATATGTTTTTGGTTCATCAATTTTCCCTTTATTGCCTATTAATGATTAATTTTTCTTCTGCACCACTTTTATTTTATTTTCTTCTTTTGGCACATGTTTTAGTTTTTCCTTAGTGATTGTTCTAGGTACTCTTAAATTTATGACAATCAGTTTTATTCATGCCAAATTAGTTTCAATAATATAGAAAAATTTTGCTAACCTTACAGATTTGTCCCTTAGTCCTGGTTTTTATTTTTGTTATAGACTATAACTTCATGCATTGTGTATCTTCTATGGCTTGGATAGCATTTGTCCCCAAACAAGCTTAGGTTTTGGACACTTGGTCCTCATTATGGTAGCACTGAGGCACAGAAACCTTTCAAATGTGCTGTCTACTGGGCGTTAATTCAGTCACTGGGGAAAACACCCTCAGGAGAAATGGACGCTAGTCTTTTGGAATGAGTTTTTGAGAAAATGAGTTGTTATGAAAAATCAAGACTGCCCCTCTCTGATCTGTGCCTCATATTGGTCCATATGATTTTTCCTCTTTCACTTGTCCCCACTCTGATGACAGCCATCATGCTGGAAGGGAGCAAAGTGGGTACTCCCCAGAAGCCAAGTGGATGGCATCCCTTTATCTTGGACTCCAAAATCTAAAATTCTGACCTAAAGGACTTTTTAATTACAAACTACTCAGCCTTAGGTATTTCCTGATAGCAATAAAAATGGACGCTTGTAGTCATTAAGCATCAATGTTTGTTTGTTTATAAGTGTTATTTATGTGTTCTAAGTGTTCTAAGTGTTATTTTTGCACTCATTTATTTTTTTATTTTATTTTTTTAAATACACAACATTGGAATACATTGAAATTCTTATAACACATATAGAGTACAAGTTTTTACACTTATATTTTTAAAACAAATAGAAAAGAGTTAGAAGCTAAATACTCCATGGCACTGGCTATATTTAGCTACCATATTGAGCTCCTGAGCTACATCTACCATTGTTTCTCATTATCTTATGTGGACTCAAGATTCTGTCTTTTATCATTTCCTTTAACCTTGATGGCTCTATTGGCATTTCTGGAAAAGTTGTTTACTCACCACAAACATTTCCTTGTACAAATCTCCCCTTATCAATTGAAGCACAGTTTAGCAAGGTATAAAATTATTGATGGTTAAAAAACAAGTTTCATCATGTCCTCCCACTGTCTTCCAGCTTCTTGGATTCTCTAGGGAAACCCACTAATTCTGTCTTGTACCTGAACAACTGTTTCTCTCTGACCACTCACGAGATTGCCTCTTGTTATTTGCTTTACAGCAATTCGACTCTCATAGTTCCTCTTATTCATGGTTTCTCTTTCTGTGAGATATAGACAATTCCAGAATGAGCAACTCATGAGTTTTAAATTGCAAAGTGTTCTGAGTAGCATGATGCAATCTCACCCCACCCTACCCCAGCCCTCCAGGGGCACGAGCCGCTTCCTTCTCCAGCAGTTTCCCTGGTGATATACTGTTTTGGTAATACCTTCCTGTTAGTTGTGAGTTGCCATCTTTGTTGAGAGACTGACTGTTGCCCCAGTCTGGCTGGGCACAATTCAGGAGCCACTTGTCAAAAGAAATGAACTTTATTTTTAGATCACACACACCACACCACACAGCTCCTCAGGAAAAACCCTCAGAGCCCAACTGCCACCACCAGCTTCTCACAAGCCTCTCAACCTCCCCCACTTCTCCTGCTCTTGAGGCCAATTGGCTGGGTCGCGTGGGTGGAGACCTACTTTCCATTATCTAATTCAGAGGAAAATACGTGTCTTATTACATAATTAAAGTAACTCTCCCATGTGGCAGTCAGTTTACTAACTCTTAATTCAAACTAAACACTGAATAATGGTTTCATCCCTGTGCTATTGATCTACCAATTTTTATTTCAGGAGCCATTGACATTCAGGGATGTGGCCATTGATTTCTCTGAGGAGGAATGGGAATACCTGGATCCTGCTCAGCAGAATTTATATAGAGAAGTAATGTTGGAGACCTACAGCAACCTGGTCTTTGTGGGTGAGCATAACTTTCCTTCAAAATTCCTAATTATCATTATTTAATTTTCTTCCCTTGAAGTATATCTTTTGGGAACTTCACAATAAGAATGGGATTCAGATTCATGTTTTCAATAGAAAAGATGGGGTAGTTCTTGGTGCCAACAAGAAAATATTAAGTTTCTTTTTGTCCTTAATGTTTTCATTGTTGGCATAATATACATCCTTCACTTGACATATGGTTGACTTAGAGGAATGCACTGATGTCAAATATTGTGGAACACATATAGCAGAGGACATAGTTGAGGTAGAGGAGGAAGCCTAAATTCAAAAATGTTGATTGAGAAGTTATCCAGCAGAAAAGATTTTTGAGAAGCTTTAGTTTCTTTCTCTTGTTACCATAGAAGAACCTGTCCTGTGTTGTGTGCTTCAAAATAATCTAGTCTCCTGCTTTTCCTCCAGTAATGTCTATGTACATGCAAATTAACAACAAAACACTCCCCATGCCTTGTGAGTGTCGATATTATCTGACAGCTCTTCCATAATTTTTAAAGATATTTTTAGTTGTTAATGAATTTCCCATTTATTCATACGTGGTGCTGAGAATTGAACCCAGGGCCTCATACATGGTAGGCAAGACCTCTACCACTAGTTTACATCTCCAGCCCCTCTTCCATTATTGCAGGTAATTTTTGTGCATTTCTGAAGACCTCTAGGTCAACCCATTGTAATACATCAATATCATAAGTCAGTTTCTCTAAACTTACTTGTACATTTTTTTCACTAAAATTTCTTTATCAGAGTTCTTTCTGATATGTGTAATGGATTTTTTGTGAAATCATCTGCCATGAAATGAAAGTCAAGATGGACAAAGACTGCTCTTTTGAGAGATGGTGTAAGTTGTAGTTGAATAAGAGGATTTGTAAAATAATACATCTGTGAATATTTACTATTTGGTTGGTTAAATTTTTCTTTATTTTTTTCATTTTGTACAGTAGGTTCCATGTTACAGACTGGGTTTCCTCATATCAGTTAATTGCTTCACAAATTAAGATATGCATGACTCTTGTCTGTATTGCGAATAATGTTATAAGTGTTTTTTGCTTGTATAAATATTAAGCCTCTTTTGTCTATGAATTTTATATTTTATCTTGATTGGCTTCTCCTTCTGCTCATGCACATAGAAATTGAAGTTTTTTATATGTAAATGTAATGGGGATTGATGGCAGTGATACTCGAATGCTGAACTATACCCCAAGCTCCTTTTCATTCATAGTTGGAGAGAGGCTATCACTAAGTTATTGAGGATTTCTTGAATTTGCAATTCTCCTGCCTCAGACTTCCAGTTAGCTAAGATTACATGCATGCTCGTCATTTGTATATTGATGAGTTTGTTCACATTTATGGGATAAAGACCACATTATTTTAAATGTAGCTTTGAGAAATGTTGCAATTCTTTTTTATGTATTGTTTGTAATTTTCATTATAATCAAAACTACAAAATAAAACTTACTGTCTCCCAAAATTTAAATATACAGTTCAGTAACATTAATTCAAATTGCTATGCAATATATCTCTAAAAAGTTTAGATCTAAAAAAAAATGCCTATTAAGCAAGGGCTAATTTCTGTCTTCCCATCACAAAACCATTCTCCTTTGTTCAGAAAGCTGGTTCTTTAGTTTAGAGATGTCGTATTTGTAGAATTCTGCAGAATTTTATCTGTGACATTTCAGTTAATCTAGTGTATATACATTTTGTAAAATATATAATTAGAATAAATTCTTTGACTTCAAAGTTTTATAGTTTCTATATTTCAAATTTGCTCATCGTTCTTTTCAAGGGATATATTATTTGCATCCCCAATAATGGCTCTGTTGAATAACAATGTAAAAACACTGGTGTGCAAAGTTTTTATTTAGTTCTTGATGTGAAGGTTATTTCCACACTCACTAAGAAGTCCGTCTACCTAACTCCATGTCTGCATTTACAATTGAATGCTGTAAATTTTAGTATATTTTCAAGCAGGGAAATAGTATTATTTGTATTTTGGGGGATATTCATACAATTTAAAAGATAGATTTCTCTGCAAAAAAACTTATTTTTAACAACGGGAGTTCGATGCATATTACCTGGAGCCTCGAGGTAATTTTAAGTAGAATAAACATCTTTTAATTTTATCTTTCAATTCTTGAACAACAGGTTGCCCAAGAGTGTTCAATCAATTGACACATATTTAGGGATTTTTGAACATTCCTATCACTTTTGACTTCAAATTTTTATTCTATGTTGGTTGCAAAATAACTATCACTTAAATATTTATTAACCATTGTTTTAATACATAAAATTGGTATATCCAGCATAATATCCAACTTGTGATTAAGAATAGGGATTCTATAAGTCTACAATAGTTTCAAAATATTTTCAAAGTCTTTTACTTTGCAATGACCATTGTGCTTCACTGTATTTTCATTTTCAGTAAGTGGGGATTGATGTCTCCTAGGATGACAATGATTCTTTGTTTTCATTCAACTCTCTCAGTGTTTTCTTTGTGTGTTTGGGAAGTGATATATGTTGCTAATGTATTTAGTCTTAATTCAGAGCATAGGGAAAGGTTTCTTTTCTCTATTTTGCCTCTTTTTAAAGGCTTTTTAAAATTGAAAACGTTTTCTATGTCTTATAACTGTCTTAAACTATGTTATGTGTACTATAGACAGCACAGATTTTGTTCGGTCACTTTTGTATGTGTAATTTTGTATCCCTTTGCTTTCAGTATGTGTGTGTCCATAGATTTAGAGTACACTGTGGACTATCTACATTTGTAATTTTTAGAGTTAATTCAGATAGCCAAGGTTTGTTTTGATCAGAATTTAGTAATCTTGATTTTGTGAACAAAAAATATCTAAAAATGAAGAATCTCCTACTCATACTTTGTATGAGTATCAACTTGACTTCACTTTATTAAAAAATTGAATATATTTATGTGTCCCTTCAAAACTATATTATTGTTACAGGTATATATGTCTATTAACAGTTTTGTTTTTATGCTTTTGTCTTTCAAATTCGATTGCAAAATTACATGTTTTGTGTCCCATTATTACAATAAAATAGAATTGTTTTTGCCAAGAAATGTTTAGAATTTCATATGACTTGTGTTGCTGTGCACACTTACATTTTAGTATGAAGGATTACCGTTAGTACTTTGTGGAGAACAGATCTAGTGTTGATGAATAGTGTGTGCATTTATATATTTATTTTTTTCCCTTCTCTTTTGGAAGATAGTAGCTGTGAATATAATGTTTTGGTTGATAATTTTATTCTTCCATCCCTTGAAAATGGCCCTAAATTCCATTCTGTGTTGTGAAGTTTTGACTAAGGATTTTACAATTATGTAGTTACACATTTCTAGGTGACCCATCTTTTTCTCTTTGATGCTCTGAATATTCTCTGTAAGTTTTAAAACTTGGATTAAAACCCTCTTTGAGTCTTTACAACTTTGACTTTTTTGGATGTTTTATTTTTCTTATTTTCTGAGATGCATTTATTAGTACTGGAAAGAGAACTACCATTATGCATTTTTTACTTTGGCTGGCCTTGAAATTTTGATCCTTCTGGCTCAAGCTCCTATGTTGTTATGCACAACCACCCATGACTCTTTCAGACATTTTCTAAAAAAAAGTCTTTAAACAAACATTTTCTGCTTATTATTTTAACAATTCTTGACTAAATTTTATTCCATTTTTTGTGTGTGTTGGTTTAGTTCAGTAAACTTCTTTTAAATGATAATTTAGTATTCCCTTTGAGTAATTCATAACTTATTTTCTTACAGTAGATTTAGCCATGTTATTTTTTCTGTTGGTAAGCAGGAACCCCTTTTTGAACAGTCCCCAAATATTTGCATGTTTCATATTTTTCTTTTTTAATGAAATTGAAGAAAGTTGGTAGATTTTTTAAAATATGTTGTGAAGGAGGAAAGGCTTTGTGTAACACAATGTATTTTCCTCTAATATATTACTCTCCATAGTAATGTACTCATCTTAGATACTGTGAACACAAAGATGGTTTGGAAAGTTCTCAAAGTAATTTGGGGTGTACATTTTTATTTGATTTATAGGTTTCTGCATTAACATGGGCTTAGATTCAATAACCTACTCCCCTGCTGATGTTCCTTTATTGCTGTGATTTCTTAAGTTTGCAAAATATACTCAGCCCAGTACAGTAAGTAAATATGATTATTATTTTTATTTCAGCCATGACTTCTCATCATCCTGGGAAAATTTTACCACAGCAGGAAATACATGAGAGAGAAGGAAGATATGGAAAGTATGACCTTGACCATTTACAACTAAGAAAACAATGGGAAAATATAGGTGAGAGTAAAGTTCAAACATCGTATTATAATGGACAAAACTAATTAGTAGTCCCTATTTATGATAAAAATTTTATGATCAAAGGACACCAGAAACAATTAATGTCTGAAAAAAAATCAATTTATTTCACTTACTTCTGAGGAGCTGTGTGTCTGTAAGAATATTTCCACAGCCATTTTTGAAGTGAAAAGAAATGTGGAAAATTTGATATCTGGTCCATGCATCAGTTTTTAACTTGGCCCAAAATAAATGTAGCACCGAGTTAAACTTCCATTTAAACATTTGCACAGAGAAGATATTTTTAAAAGTGATAATTTGAGAGTTTCTTTACAAAATGTTCATTTTTCTGCAACAGAACAGTAATTTCTCCTTGTGCCCAAATAGACAATATTAAGAATTGTAGAAAGATTTCTACTTCCCCACTATTGCTCAATGATAATTCTGATACAGATTTCCACTATATAGATAATGCTATAAATAACACCATTAGCCATGTCTCTACCTTGAATAATTTCCAGTATATTTACATTGGTGATAAAGGTTATGAATATAGAGAAACTCCTAGACATTTTCTAAAGCAAATTTACCAAGATGAAAAATGTGGGAAAGTTTGCTTCAGTGCTCAAAAAGTATTACTCATCCAAATTTTCATAGTCAAGACAAAACTTGCAACTGTAAGTTATATGAAAGGGTTCTTAATCACAGTGCAGAGCTTGCTCAGTACAAGATAATTTATAAAGAAAGAGAGCCCTATAAATTTAAAGAATATATCAAAGCATTGGCTTACTCAACATCTTCTAAACACAGTAGATACTATGACAGTGATAAACCCTATAAATTTAAATAATGTGAAAAAACTTTTAGTGAAAGGTTACAACTTGTTGAGCATCAGAGGATTTATATTGAACTAAAGACCTGTAAATGTAAAAAGTGTGGCAAAGCCTTAAAAAATTTTCAACTCTTACTCAACACCAAAAAAATTATTTTGCAGAGAAGATCTACCAATGTGAAGAACGCAATGCACTCGAGAACTTTACTCAACATCACAGTGTTCATACAGGAGATGTGCAATGCAAATGCAAAGAATGTGACAAAACTTCTAATAAAATCTCCAATCTTATTTGTCACCAGTGAACCACACCCTGGAGAGATGCCCCACATATGTAAACAATTTTGCAAAGGTTTTAGTCAAAAACCAAGCCTTAAAAATCACCAGAGAATTCATACTGGAGAGAAGCCCTACAAATGTAAAGTGTGTGGCAAAAGTTTTAATACAAACACACAGCTTGATTGCCACAACAGAATGCATACAGGAGAGAAGCCCTACAAATGTAAAGTGTGTGGCAATAGTTTTAATACAAACTCAAATCTTGATCATCACAACAGGATTCATACTGGAGAAAAGCCCTACAAATATAAAGTATGTGGCAAAAGTTTTAATAGAAACTCACATCTTGATTGCCACAACAGGTTCATATTGGAGAGAAGCCCTACAAATGTAAAGTGTGTGACAAGAGTTTTAATCAATCATCATCACTTACTCAGCACCAGCGAATTCACACTGGAGAGAAGCCCTACAAATGTAAAGAATGTGGCAAGGCTTTTAGTAGCATCTCACAGCATAATTGTCACAAAAGGATTCATACTGGAGAGAAGCCCTACAAATGTAAAGTGTGTGGCAAGAGTTTTAATCAAAAATCATCACTTACTTGGCACCAGCGAATCCACACTGGAGAGAAGCCCTACAAATGTAAAGAATGTGGCAAAGCTTTTAATAGCATCTCACAGCGTAATTGGCACAAAAGTATTCATACTGGAGAGAAGCCCTACAAATGTAAAGTGTGTGACAAAATTTTTAATACAAACTCACAGCTCAATCACCACAACAGGATTCATACTGGAGAGAAGCCCTACAAATGTAAAGTGTGTGGCAAGAGTTTCAGTCAAAAATCATCACTTACTCAGCACCAGCGAATCCACACTGGAGAGAAGCCCTACAAATATAAAGAATGTGGCAAAACATTTAATCAAACAATATTACTTACTCTGCACCAGAGGATCCACACTGGAGAGAAGCCCTATAACTGTAAAGAATGTGGCAAGGGTTTTCATCACAAAGCATCACTTACACAGCACCAGAGAATCCACACTGGAGAGAAGCCCTACAAATGTAGAGAATGTGGCAGAGATTTTAATCAATAATCATCACTTACTCGACACCAGAGAACCCATACTAGAGAGAAGTTCTATAAATATGAAGAATGGCAAAGCTTTTCAAATTGAAGGTCACATCTTACTAAACATTACAGATTTTTTACTGCAGAGAAGTTTTACAAGTGAAAACATTGCATCAGTGTCTTTAAGGATGAATCAACCCTTATTTCACAGTAGTCCAACACTATTTAACACCAGAGATATGATAGCACAGAAATTATACATGTGTAAAATAGGTGACAGAGTCTCCAACAGTTGTTCACACCCTACTCAACAACTCAGAATTCATACGAGTGAGAGGACATGTGGAAAAATTGTTTCAAAGTTTTTGGCCATTGATAAAACATTTTTAAAACATGGAGGATTTATAGCATATAGAAAGCCAAAGAATGTGTCCAAGACTGTATTCAAATTTCAGACATTTTTCAATTTCTGACCTCATATCTGTAGCAAGTGTGGAATAGCATTTGATGAAAGTGTGTACCTTAGATAACAGCAAAATATTTACAAAAACACCTTGACAAATATAAAGATTGTACAAAGTTTCTTATCTAGAGCCCATCCCTTTAAGTATTTGGGACCTAGGAGGGGAAAAAAATCATTTAAATGTAGAAAATGGGTAATTGCTTTGACATTTGCTGAAAAATTTATTAACATCTTTAACTGATATTGTAGAAATAAGGAAATACAAATAGTGCATCCCTTAAAGGATATAATTTTACTATAAATCAACAATTACTAAAGAGTCTCATTTTTCACAACTGGAGAAATAACAATTCTCAGAGTTGATTATTTCAGAAATCTCTTATAATTTATATGAAATTTTTAATTTTTAGTTTTTATGTTTGTACTTAAACTTAGGGGCACTTAGTCAGTAAACCACATCCCCAGATTTTTTTTCCATTTTTTTAGAGATAGGGTTTGCTAAGTTGCATAGGGCCTCACTAAGTTATGGAGCCTGGCTTTTAATTTTCAAAGCTTCTCACGTCCCTATGGTCACAGGCCTGGACCACCATGCCCATTTTACAGAGCATTTTTACTTATATTTCATTACAGATGCAATTTGTTTCTAAATAAAGTGTGAGTTTCTTAATGTTAACCTTGTCATGCATTTAATGATGCTATTAGGTCACGCATCTCCCACTATTCACTTTGCTAATGGATCGATACAATAGTAAAATATTCTATTGGGTACATAATGCTATAAAGTCTCCATTAATTATTTAATATGTTTAATCAAGTTTTATTTGTGGAATATTATTTATGTAAACTATATACTCTCTTATTTGTAATTAATGAAAAATTAAGACAGTTATAGGAAGGACCTAGGGATACTAAAATAATGCCCAGATATCCCTAGTTTGAATTAGGACTTTAACATTTCACCTTATAGAGGTTCAGTACTCCCTGAGGGATCTACAACTTTGGAAAGTGATACAAGTTCCCAATCAGGGAGAAGAGAAAGACCCAGAGACTAGGAGCCAATGTGCATATTCAGGTAAAAAAGAATGGTTGCTGAAGGGGAAATAGTCTCAATGTTTCCTGTGGAAACCACGTGGTCCACAGGCCCATCTTGACACTTGAACTGAAGAAACCATGCAGTTCCTCATGAATCCATGACATTCATCACTGAGGAGACTGGACTGACCTCAAGTGTAGGAAAAACATCCCAATATAGGACCACCTCTTTATTCTTGCATACCCAGTAGAAAAGTGTAACCAGAAACATGTAAAATGATTATTGTAAAAAAGAAAAAGACTTACTATAGGAGCATTTATGCCCCCACATTTTTATTTCATTATATATTTTGATTTTATTGACCTTTTTTGTTCTACTTAATGACTTACAATATAATGTTTGTTATACTTATTGGATTGTATGCTGGATAGAATGTGTCATGGTCTTGGAGACCCCTCTGCAATCCAGTAATTATAAGACACTATAAACTAACTCTGTCCCTCTTCAGATCTAACAGCTCCAGGGGCTCATGACACCACAGAGAGAGAAAAACAATTTTTATTAAAATAAACCTCTACTCTCTAATCTACAAATCCTGTTCAAAAAGTAAAAACACAATATTCTCTTCATATGTGAGCCCTTTGGGTCAAAAAAGCACCACCTACAAATATTACATTTAACTTTATTTGGGAAAATAAATAGTGAAATATAATGATAAATTCTAGGAGAATATTATTCACACTATTTTTTATTCCAAAGGGTAAATCTCTAGGCTTCATGCTTATCTCCACTCCATGTTATTTTATACAGAAAATGGCTTCATTTTACATATGAGAGTTTTAACTATTTATAAGGTCCTGAGGGAAGATTCAGTACCAGAGATCTAAAAAAAAAAAATACTAAAGATCTTCCTTTTCCATGTGCCTGCATGATGTCTGCATATCCTTGTTGAAACAGCTAAAGAATGTTGATTTCTCAATGCATTAGGCTCCGTGGCTCACTCATTGGAACTTCAATTTATTTAGTCATCTCAAGGCTATCAATCCCTCCTCTGGGATCTGACTTGTTTTGGGGAGGATGTAGTATTCTTCATGGGATCACTAGGTTATGCAAGCTGTTAGAATGAAGCTTTTTTTGTTTAACTTGTATTTATTCAGCCACACTTTAAATACAAGTTACAACAAGACTTCAGACTATCACCTGTGGAGAGGATGCTCTGCCCAGGACTTCCCAGTCAGGACCCTGAAAAGCTGTTTGGGACTCCCTAGTACATAGGTTCAGTGTTGGGGTTTTCCTAGTCTGGCCATACCTTTGCCTGTGTCTGTTAGTTTTGCTTTCAATCTTGCTTTCATAGTATTATTCAAAGAAATACTGTCTTATGTGAAGAGAGTGTCTTCCTTATCTATTGGATCTGACATGCCAAGTTGAGCAGCAGCCCACATACTTAATGTCATAAACACAAGCATGTGTTATCTAATCAGTAACCAGCGTATCTTTCAACTACATGATTTTTTATTGCATGAGGGAAGAAATTGAGAATGCTTTCTTTGAGAGCACATAGCACTATTAATAGTATTCATAACACTGCTATGTATTATTCCCTCTTTGCTCAACTTGTAAGTATTTCTCTTGTGCTGCTTTGTAAAACAAATAGAAAAGAGTTGTTAACCAAAAATTTTGTGATAATAGATAGTTGCACAGACTGACTTGGGCAACTCTATTTACCATTGTTTATTATTTTGTATGGGCTCTAGGTAGTCTTTCATAATTTTATTTAACCTTAATGACATTACCATTTATTGAACAGTTTTTAACTCACAAATCTTCTCTGTATACAAATTTCCCCTTATCATTTTCAAAATTTCTCACTCTTTTTAGTTATACATGACAGTAGAGCAAATTTTGACATATTATACATGGAATAAAATTCATTTTAGTTAGTATTCCATTCTTGAGGTGTACATAGTGTGGACCTTCACTGGTGGTGTAGTTATACATGAACACAGAAAATTTGTGTATGATTCATCCTACTGTCATTTTTATTCCTGTTTCCCTTTTCTTCCCTTCGTTCCAACTTTGTCTAATCCACTGAATTTCTATTCTCTCCTCCTCCCCTGTTGAGTGGTTTAGCATTCATATATATTATATATTATATATAATATCTGTTTCATTCTACTATTCTTCCTATCCCCATATCCCCTCCCCTTGCTGCACTTCTCTCTACTTAATCTAAAGTAACTATTCTTCCCCAGTCCCCATTGTGAATTAGCATACACATATCAGAGAGAACATTTGGCCTTTGTGTGTGTGTTTGGGGGGGCTTATTTCATTTAACATGATATTCTTCAACTCCATCCATTTACCACTGAATGCCATAGTTTCATTTATCTTTAAATCTAAGTCATATCCGATTGGTGGGGGGAATATATA
>NW_026005897.1:188557-249865 GCF_001458135.2 Marmota marmota marmota | reverse complement strand
TTTTTGTTTTTTTTTTTTTTTTTTTTTTACTGATTCAATCTCTTATTAAGTATTTTTAGACTTTCTATGTCTAAGTCAGTTTTGATGGAAGTTTTATAGGTATTTGTTCACATATCGTTGTTTATAATATGCCCTTAAAATTCTCTAAATTTTTTGTGGAGTCTGTTTTGATGGTCTCACTTTTATTTTTGGTATTTATTAACTTGAGTTCTCTCTCTCTCTCTCTCTCTCTCTCTCTCTCTCTCTCTCTATTTTCTTGGTTAATTGAACAATCAATTTTGTAAATCCTTTGAACAATCAAGATGTTTTCTTAATTCTTTCTTTTGTGTATTTCTTTTATGCTTGTTCTATTCTTTATCAAAATTCATCCCCAGTGCAATTTGATTACAGCTTGCTTTTCTTTGTCTAGTTACTGCATAAAGTTAGGTTTTGGTTTGGGCGGTTTTTATTTTATAATGTAGGATTTTGTGGTTATGATTTTTCTCCTAAGGCCTACTTTAGCTGCACCTCATAAATTTAGGCATATTTGCTTTCATTTATATCCACCTAAACTATTTTCTATTTTTTTTCTTCCTAAAGAGTAAACTGTCTAATTGCTACATGTTTGCAAATTTTTAAATTTTCTTTTTTTAACTTAATTCCATTATAGTTATGAAAGATAATTGTCCTGATTTCAGTGCTTTTAAATTTATTGATATTTTTATTGCTTTAAAATGGCAAGTTCTGCACAATGTTTCCTACACACTGGAGTAAAATGTGTATTCTACTCTTTGGGGCAGAATATTCTGTATAGTCCTGTAGACCTAGTGTAGTTATATTGTTGTTCAAGTGAGTTTGTTTTACATGGATTTTTGCTAGTCATTTCATTCTTTCTTGAAAGTGGGATATCACAAATTATCCACCACTTTTTGTAGAAATTTTTTTTTCCCTTTAATGCTGATAGTTTTCACTTCATATATTTTGGAACACTGTTTATAGACATGTATACATTTATAACTTAGCTTGTGAGATTTCCCACTTTACTGATATATATTATATATCTTAATTTTATCACAAATATGCTTATATTTAATATATAATTTAATATATGTAATTACAAGTATATAGAATGTTCTTACCTCTATCTAACAATTTCTGTTACAGCTGATTTTGTCTCACATGTGCAGAGCCCTCCAGCTGTTTTCTTTTTTGGTTTTATTTGTTTGCTTGTTTTTTTTCTTGTACTGGTGGTTTTACTCAGGAACACTTTACAACTGAGACTTGTCCCCAGCCATTTTTATGTTTTATTTTGAGTTAGGGCCCGATTAAATTGCAGGGAGTCACCCGTGAATTACTTGGGGGTCTTCTCTCAGTATGGGGCCATGGAGATTTAGGTTTTACCTTGGGAACTATGGGCAGAACCCCCAAGCACATTAGATTGCCCAAGGCACATGACCTCTAAATGTTACTAGGTGATATCCATTGGCTGTGACCAAGTTTAAAATTAGCCAGTGCAGATTTGAGTCCTCTGTTTCAGATTGCCTGGGGAGATCCTTCTGTACTTTCTCATCAACTTATGGCAGAAGAAAGGATTGCCATAACAAAGGTTGAATCTGCCATGGAGACTTCACAGCTTACTAGAATTAATCCCCAAGAGCCTATATATTGATTAACATTTCCCAATGTTCATACTCTTACAGGAGCAATATGGCAATAATTGGGAATTATTGAGTGGCCTTGCCTACCTCATTCTCCTCAAAAGTCATCAACTCATTTCCATGGCTTTATTACTCAGTTATTAAAGGAATGACATGAGTTTTGTAGATAGTTAGGTCATAGCCTAATATTATTGTTGTCCCTTTTTCTACTGAAGAGCATGATTGGCTTTGGCAATTTTCTAATAATTGGCAGATAGCTTTTGCTAATTTCCCTGGTCAAATGGAAAGGCAATGCTTTCATGATAAAATTATTTAGTTTGTTCTTGTGACTACATTTATATTTCCCAAAACTGTATGTGCTTAACCAATAGTTGGAGCACTAACAATATTTTCTGATGGATCAAGTTCAGGAAAAGTAGGTTTCTATAGCCAGGCTGATATGGAGATAATACAGACATCTTATACTTCTGCACAATGAGCAGAACTTCAAGCTCTCATTTGTGCTTTAATTCATTTTGCAAATGAGCCAATCAATCAATGTTTATTCAGATATTTTACATGCAGTTCGTGTTACAAAAAATTGAAACATCAACTACTGGGAACACAGCATTGCAAGAGTTATTTAATTTGTTTCAGACCTTACAAAAGACAATTCAAATGTGTCACTATCCATGTTTCATTAGCCATATAAGGGCACATTCTAATATTCCAAGTCCTTTAGCATCAGGTAATGATAAGATTGATAAACTTCTTGCTGTTTGTGAATAAATATCTTTATATGACTGTGCACAAGCCTCACATTCTTTACATCATCAGAATGCTTCTTCTTTACATTTAAAATTTAATATTCCTGGGGAAAAACTTGTCAAATTGTTCATCAAATTTCACAATGTTTTAAACATATTTTATCTTTACAAATTGGGGTTAATCCCATGGTTTATGACCAAATCAGTTATGGCAAATAGATGTAACTCACATCCCTCAATTTGGCAATCAGTGCTAAGTTCATGTTATTGTTGATACTTACTCTAGATTTATTTTTGCCACTGCCTGTGTAAAATAAAATACTCAGCATGTTATTTCTCACTGTCCAGCTACTTTTGAAGCATTAGAATGTCTTTTACAGATTGAAATTGATAATACTCCAGCTTATACAAATTTTTCTTTTCAGCAGTTTTGCCGTCAATTTTGTATTGATCATAAAACAGGTATTCCATAGAAGCATCAAGGTCCTGCTATTGTAGAATGAGCTCACTTATCTATTAAGCTACAATTATAAAAAAGTGGGGATAAGGCCCCCCAAAATAACCTTAATCATGCTTTGTTTTAATTTTTTTTTAAATTGTGACTCTGAAAGTCACACTGCAGCTGAAAAACACATTTCTTCCACTGCAGCATGTCCCTTGAGCCATGTTTGGTGGAAGGATTTACAAACATAACACCAGAAAGGATAAGATTCAATGATAATGTGGGGTAGAAGTCATGCTTGTGTTTTCCCCGAAAGTGCCTCTAATTCTATTGGGGTACCTGAATGTGCTATCAGAAATGGAGGACCTAGAACCGAAGTTCAAATGACTGAAGATTGATCCAGAGATGTCAGCCCTGACCCCCAGCAGGAAGAGAAAGCTACAAAGGAGGAAAAGGATGAAGAAGGCCCTGAGAGGCTGAATGTTGAAACTACCATCATGGAGGCAACTGTAGAATCTAATGCTACAGGCTGAACAGATAGTTCGACACAAGGAGGATCTAACTCTGCAGCCACAATGTTTGTGGCCATGTTAGGTCTGTTGAGCTGTCCAGTAAATGCAGTCCAGGGAGAAACCAACTGGACATATTTTCCAGACCCATCTTTGGTACACCCCGTGGTGTGGACCAGAGAATCCATCCCAGTATTTACTAATGATATTCATGTAATATGTGGTTTTACAGATACTCAGATTACAACCAACCCTGTGACTGGATTTAGTTATACTGGTTACAGTGGACAACTATGTATATATTGGTCCCATGATAAGCATGCTGGCCATCTCGGGGTATTTTTTGAAGAAAAGATGGCATATGGGTTGGGTCTAGATGAGCCAATCGTACTGGACCCTGGGACTCTAAGTAGTATGTCCAAACAGTTATTAAAATGGGACTTTCTCATAACAAGCCAGTCATTGCCACAGAACGTCTGCCAATACCTTACTGTCGGAATCATTCTGCAATAGAATTTGGCACCTTTCCTAAATGAATAGACTGTGCAAATGTCTTGCCAGTACAACAAAAAGGTTCTAGAAATAGTACATAAATTTTAGACTGGTCTCCAAGAATTGACAAAAGACAATCACTTAAGGATGCCATGATCCCAGGAGGTTTTGTTGGTAATATCCAAACCTTCAGTGAAGGCGGTATCCAAAAAGATGTTTGGAGCTTAATTGCAGTCTCAGATTTCCTATATTACACTGATAGCCCTATGCCTGACTTTGTAGGCAGGGGGTGTAAAGAGGGTTCCTGGTATGGCTGCAGGCCTGGTTCAATCTCCTTATGCTTTAATTACTGCAAATATAAGAGTTAAGAGAAAGGATGATAAATATCTTGTAGCCTGTAAAACTGCAATTTACCAAATTGCATCAGTAGATATAACAGAGGGAAAGGAACATTAATCCTTCACCAGTCTTCCTTTGTCTTACTGCTAGTCAACATTTCAGAGCCATGGTATGCTGATGCTGGTGTTCAGGTTTTACAACAGATGCATGCTCAGTTGACCAGACTTAAGCGAGCTCTTGGACTCATAACTTTTGGTTATAACTTTTAAAATTTCATATAATTTCATTCATCACTTCTACAGTTACAGCCTCAGTGGATAGATCTCAGAATATTCAACATGCAAATTTTCTTAATTATTTGGCTCAAAATACTTCCAAAGCCCTCAATAATCATAAATATTGATGAAAATATTGAAACTAAATTGAATGCCTTAGAAACTTCTGTCATAAATATTGATAATGAGCTTTCTGCTCTCAAGTTTAAGGAAAGGATTAAATGCCATCTGATTATGAAGGTCTCTGTTACTGTAGCCAAATATAAGGCTTTCCTATGGGGTTGGGTAAAGGTTAAATCATCTAATGGCCATTTGGCATAGCAGTAATAATTGCCTGGATCTTATGGAGTTACATCACAACATCCAGGATATTCAAAATCAAAATTGATCTTATGGATCCTACCTCTCTAACTGGAAAAACTTCAAGAATGAAATGGCTTCAACCCTGGAAACATGCTGAAACTGTCTGCATGGTATATTAGTTTTTTCAAGATTATATATTTTGTCTTTATTGTCTCAGGTTCTGTTTTCCAAGCGATCTATTCTGTTGGAGATGCTTTCTATTGAGTTTTTAATTTGTTTTTTTTTTTTTGTTTGTTTGTTTCCTTCATTTCAAGGATTTCTATTTTTTTTAATTTGAGAATCTCTATCTATGCATGATTTTTGAAATTCATTTGATATTCTCCTTTCCTTTCACTCCCACCCAATCTCCTTATACTCCACTAATCTTCCCTATATCTTTATGATATTAAATTCTCCTTTCCCTTTGTTTTGCGGTAGCTGCGGCATGTGAAAGAAAACATTTGACCCTTGATCACTCTGATTTATTTCACTTAGCATGATGTTTTTAATTTCTGTCCATTTAAATTGTGACATTTCTCAATAAATCTTATTTATAGCTGACTAAGAAACTCCATGGTGTGTATCACATTTTATTAATCAACTCATCTATTGGGAACTACTTCCATAATGGAAACTGCTTCCATAATTTGGCTATGGTGAATTGGGATGATAGGAACCAAAATGTGGCTCTATCAAAATATAGTATTATTTACAATTACAGATAGCCAATATTCATTGCTATTCGGACATGCTTTTCTGATACAAATATAAGTAAGGCATAAGAAAACAACCCACTGTTGATCATTATACATAGGCAGTAGCATATTCAAATAAATGTTTCTTATTATGAAAATAGTGTTATTTATTGGGCAAATATCACTTGCATTATTGTTTGTCTTTTTAAATCTTATTTTTATATAGTTTATTATTATTTTTGCTATGGCTTGACTTTTTTCTTGTGCCTCTTACAAACACTTTTTTTTTTCTTCTGGCAAAATATAAGTAAAATCCATATTAAAGGTTACAATCGAATAGCTTTTACAGTAGTGACAATGTTGTAAAATGATCTACAGTGTTTAGTTTCTCATATTTTTATACATAAAAAATTAATTCCTTCTAACACCCATTAATATTCTCCCAAATAATTATAGAATTTTTAATTTTTGCATCCCTTGTCACTTTTAATCTGTTTTCTCATTTTTAGATTTTGTATATAATTTAATACTGTTTTGTTCACTAGACAACAACCTTTACAAAGATAAAAGGCATAACAATTTGTTCCTTGTGGCTTTGACTTTTAAGAACGTACTGATACATGGGCTTATCCAGGGCAGGGCTATCAGTCTAGATCCCCTAAAGGGGCAGTTTGTACATTTCAGCTATAATTCTTGGAACCATGGTGATTGAACAGGAGGAATAATTTGGGGTATTTATGAACTCCAAAGTAAATAAAGCTGGACACTAAGTAGAAACATAAGAAAAGCATAATTTTTATTTAAGCTTTCATTTTTTACTTAGGACCTTAAGGTACACTAGGGTCATGATTGATTGTTTTAACTTAATGATATTAGAAATTAAGGGGGGTGGTCAAAATATTTCAAGTAGAACTTTTCAAACATAGAAGGTTCTAGTACATATAGGAGACACAGAAACCCACTGAATTCTGTGGTTTTCAAAGAAAATGACTTTAGAGTAGATTCATGAAATATCTGTCAAATGTCACTAATCATGGCCTTATTGGAAACTATTGCATTTGTTTTTGTGCTGCTGGTAATAAAACTCAAGGTCTTGCATATGTTGAACAAATTCTGCACAACTTAACTACAACCATATCTCCATAAACTATTATTATGTGAATGTCTCTGTAAGTGAAAGCCTACAGGTTATTCTGTATTTATGCATAAATTACATACAATGAGTCACTAATCAATTATTTATAATAAAGGTTTTTAAGATATATGCTAAAACTATGTAATTCTGCTGTATTTTATATATCTAAAATTAAAAATCTATGTATGTACATATATAGATATCTATAGAAAAACAGATGTAGATAGATACACAAATCTTATCTCCATGTATCTGTATATATTTATTATAGTTTCTAATTATATTATTCTTACTATTGCTCCTATTGAGTTAGTGCCCATTTTTAAACTGGTTGTTCTCTTTCTCAGTGTTTTAATATTTAGTTATCAATGGACCTTTATTTATTATTAATATATGTGTGGTGCTAAAGATCAAACCCAGTGCCTCATGCATGGTAGAAAAGCGCTCTACCACTGAGCCACAACTCCAGTACCTTTTGCTGAGTTTTAAGAGCTCATTGTACATATTTTTTTCAAGACCTTTATCATATATATATTTGGCAACTACTTATTCCAGTTTCTTCTCATTCAGTTAATAGCATACTTCCAAATACAGAATAGATTTCAACAGAATAAAAGTTCATTAAGTTTCTCATTTATAGATCCTGCTTCTGGCTTTGAATGTTCATGTCAAGAATGAAGCCACATAAAATTTCTGCTATGTTGTCTGACACAAGCTATAAATTTAACATTTTCTTTCAGGTTAATGATTTCATTTTTTAAAAGTTGTAAGTTCTGTGTCAAATTAATTTCTTTGCATACAGATGCCAAGGTGTTCATAATTCATTAAAAAGATTATATCATCTCCAGGGAAGTCCTGCCATCTCTTGTGTGTTTTTTGAGTTTATTTCTAGGTTTTCAGTTCTATTCCACTAATCTGTTTGTATACTCCTTGCCACATATCTCACCTTTTGGGTTACTGTAAGTTCATATTTAATCTCAGTTTCAGATATTTCAGCCCTGTAAACTTATTCTACAGAATTGTTGACCATTCTCTATGCCTGCCTTCTCCATATATCCTTTAGAAGACAATTTTTCTATATTTGTGCAACAGGTTGTTAGGATTTTATTGTGGTTGTATTTAATTCATTTTTTAGAATTGTAGATAAATAGTATATTAATATTGAATGTTCCTTTCTATTGAATATTACTTTATGTGTTTGGTAGTTGCAGGTCCCTCAACTTACAGGAAGTTGATCAGCAGTGTACATGACATTCTGCATTTATAAGTGGTATCAGAATTAGGTGAATGACTGCAAGTTTGAGACCTGAAATAGTGACACTTGTACCAACCAGTGTCAAAAATATTATTTTTTAAAACTACTTTTTAGTTGTTGATGTTCCTTTATTTTTTATTTATATGTGGTGCTGAGGATCAGACCTCTTGCCTAATACATTAGGCAAGTGCTCTGCCACTGAGCCACAACCCCAATTTGATTTCCTGCAAATTCACACATTTTCTTTTAGAAAAATATTTTTAAAAGGACATTGTAGGTGAGGACCTTAAACTAACTCCAGCTATGCGTCTGTTAACTGGTGAGAATTGTGACTCTGGAAGACTAAGCATTTCCTTTCTTTGCAAAAGGGATCTGAGGTGTGTGGACTTTATAGAATCATTTTCTTAGCTGCCCAGAATTACCTCACTCACTGCTTAGGAATGAGACCTAGAAGGGTACAGAGTTACAGTGAGGGTGCTCCACAGTTTGGAAAATATATTTTTTCTAACAAGTCAGGATTTTTATTTTTTGTGTCTTGTGAACAGTAATTATAATCATCTACTCACCTAATTTGTCTTGTTGTTGTTCCTTTGATAAAATCTTGATACCATACAATTTCAATTGGCTCAAGTATTTAAATATTTTGCTATTGAAAATGTTTAATTGATTATTTGTGTGGATTTGGGTGATTATGCTCTGATATCAAGGTAATTCTTCCAATAAAGTAACTATGTTTAAGTAATTAGGATTCATCCACACATGGAGTTCCAACGTAGAAAAACTCTGGATACTTCTGGTGTGTCTTACTGATCTCATCTTCCTTTGGCACACAGAGATGACAACAGTCCTGTGCCTCATTCATGACTAATAATTTTATTATGTTTTTCTCAAAGCCATCATTTTCCTTGGTTATATTTCCTTGGTTGTGTGAGTTTTAAGCAACTATTGTTACCATTATTTTTTCAATACAATTATATTAAAAGGTCTTTTTTCTTTTATTAACTATTTCTTTGTCTCAGTCTTTTGAGCACATACGTGCTGCTGTCTGGGCCTCTATTGTACAAAATTTATGTACTCATTGAACTGCTTATAGAACTTGATATATTTCAAATTTGTCTTTTTATGAGTTGGAAGTGTAATTTTACGTGTCTCCAAACGTTAATATTCTATGAATATTTTACACATTAGGAATTTGTCATGGATGATACTTGAAACTAATTGTATTGGAGAGCTCAATCTCTCTCATGGATACAAAGCAGAGAGAATAACTAACGGATTGTTTTGAAAAAAAATTTTACCACTCTTTTTGTCTCCCTTGGGCACCATCACCTTATGAGAATATTTTGACAAGTCTGATTTGCATCTGGAATGTCTGCCAAATTTCACATTCACTGATGGCAGAAAAGTTAGCAGTTGGGCTTTTATTCAATGCTTGGGATTTAGTATATATCCTTCACTTCACTCTGATATGGAATATATATACTGTTTTTGGACTTTTGTATTTTCCTCTGAATTAGATAATGGAAAGTATCTTATTACATAATTAAAGTCACTCTCCTACATGACAGTCAGTTCTACTAACTCTTAATTCAAATTAAAAACTGAATAATGGTTTGGTAGATGTGCTATTGATCTATCAATTATTATTTCAGAAGCCATTGACATTCGGTGATGTGGTCATTGATTTCTCTGAGGAGGAATGGGAATGCCTGGATCCTGATCAGCATAATTTATATAGAGAAGTGATGTTGGAGAACTACAGCAACCTGCTCTTTGTGGGTGAGCATAACTTTCCTTCAGAATTCCTATGTATCATTATTTAATTTACTTTCCTTGAAATATATCTTTTGGGAACTTCTCCACAAGAATGTGTTTCAGATTCATGGTTTTGATAAAAAAAAGGTGGGGTAGTTCTTGGTGCTGACAAGAAAATGTTAATGATCTTTCTTTTCATTCTTAATGATTAACTTTGTTGGCATGATATATATCCTTCACTTGTATATTGTTTCCTTAGAGGAATGCAGTGATGTCAAATACTGTGGCCCACATATAGCAGAGGACATAGTTGATGTAGAGAAGGAAGCCTAAATTCAAAAATGTTGATTGAGACATAATCAGGCAGAAAAGATTTTTGAAACGCTTTGATTTTCTTTCTCTTGTTATCATAGAAGAACCTGTCCTGTGTTTTGTGCTTTAAAATTGTCTAGTCTCCTGCTTTTCCTCCAGTAATGTCTCTGTACATTCAAATCAACAATAAAACACTCCCCTTGCATTGTGTCAATCATATCTGACAGCTAGACCGTAATTTTAAATAATATTTTTTAGTTGTTAATGAATTTCCCATTTGTTTATATGAGGTGCTGAGGATTGAACCCAGGGCCTCATACATGCAAGACCTCTACCACTAGTCTACAACTCCAGCCCCTCTTTTATTATTTGCAGAAAACTTTTGCAAATTTCTGGAGACCTCCAGGTCAACCCAATGTAATACATTACTATCATAAGTCAGTTTCTCTAATCTTGTTTGTACATATTTTTCACTAAAATTTCCTTATCAGAGTTCTTCCTGAATATGTGTAATTGATTTTCCATGAAATTATCTGCCATGAATGAATGTCAAGATGGACCAAGACTGCTCTTTTGAGAGATGGTGTAAGTTGTAGTTGAATAAGAGGATGTTTAAAATAATACATCTGTGTATATTTACAATTTGGTTGGCTAATATTTTTCTTTATTTTTTGCATTGTGTACAGGAGGTTCCATGTTACAGACTGGGTTTCCTCATGTCACTCAATTATTTCACAAATTAAGATAGGCATAACTCTTGTTTGTATTGCCAGTAATGTTATATGTGCTTTTGCTTGTATAAATATTAAGCCTCTTTTGTCTATGACTTTTGTATTTTATCTTGATTGGCCTTTCATTCTTCCCACATATGTAGAAATTGAAATTTTCTATATGTAAATGTGATGGGGATTAATGGCAGTGATACTCTAAAGCTGAACTACACCCCAAGCTCCTTTACATTCATATTTGAAGAGAGGTTCTCACTAAATTATTGACGATGTTTTGAATTTGCAATTCTCCTGCCTCAGACTTCCTAGTAGCTGGGATTACATGCATGCCCATCATTTGTATATTGATGAGTTTGTTCTTATTTATAAAATAAAGACCACATTATTTTAAATGTAGCTTTGAAAAATGTTGCAGTTATCTTTTATGTGTTGTTTTTAATTTTCATTATAATCAAAACCACAAAATAAAACTTGCTGTATCCAAATTTTTAAATATACAGTTCAGTAACATTAATTCAAATTGTTATGCAATGTATCTCTAAAGTTTACATCTCAAAAACAATCAATTCCTATGATGCAAGGGCTCATTTCTGTCTCCCTATCACAAAACCATTTTCTTTTGTTCAGAAAGCATCTGTTTTAGTTTAGAGATGTCATATTCATAGAATTCTGCAGTATTATTTCTGTGACATATTTCAGCTAACCTAGTATACATACATTTTGTAAAATATATAATTAGAATAAATTCTTTTACTTCAAAGTTCTATAATTTTATATTCCAAATTGCCTCATCCATTTATTTCAAGGGATATTTGGTTTGCATCCCCCATAATGGCTCTGTGAGCAACATTGTAACAACACTGGTGTGCAATGTTTTTAATTTGCTATTGATGTGAGGGCTTATTACCATACTTAATCAGAACTCCATCTACCTTATTCCATGTCTGCATTTACAATTGAATGCTGTATCTTTTAGTACATTTTTTAGCAGGGAAATGTTCTTCTAATGTTATTTGTTATATAAGGGATATTCATACAATTTTAAGAATTTTTTTGCAGAGAAATCTAACAACTGGAGTTTGAATATTACTTGGAGACTCTAGTTAAAATTAAAAGATGTTTATCCTACTTAACGTTATGTTCCAATTCTTGAAAACAGCATGCTCAAGAGTGTTCAATCAACTAACACATATTTAGGGATTTTTGAACATCCCTACCACTTTTGACTTCAAATATTTATTCCATGTTGGGTACAAAATAACTATAACTTAAATATTTATTAACCTTTGTTATAATATATAAAATTGGTCTATCCAATATAATACCCCACTTGCGATTAAGAACAGGGATTCTATAAGTCTAAAATAGTTTCAAAATATTTTCAAATTCTTATGCTTTGAAATTACCATTTTGCTTCACTGTATTTCCCTTTTTCAGTAAGTGAAGATTGATGTATCCTAGTATAACATTGATTCTTTGTTTTTATTGAACTCTCTCAATGTTTACTTTGTGTGTTTGGGAAGTAGGATGTACATTGTGAATGTATTTACTCTTAATAGAGAAAAGAACCTAGGGAAAGGCTCCTTTTCTCTATTTTGCCTCTTTTCAAAGTTTTTTTTTAATTTAAAATGTCTTCTATGTCCTATAACTGTCTTAAACTATGTTATGTGTACTATAATTTAGACAGCCCAGGTTTTGATCGGTCACTTTTGTATGTGTCATTCTTATATCCTTTTGCTTACAGTATTTGTGTGTTCTTAGATTTAGTGTATCTTATGGACTACCTAAAGTTGTAATTTTTAGCGTTAATTCAGATAGCCAAGGTTTGTTTTGATAAAGAATTTTGTAATTGGATTTGCCAACAAAAAATATCTAAAAATGAAGAATCCCCTACTTATACTTTGTATGAGTATCAACTTGACTTCACTTTATTAAAAATTCAATATATTTATGTCTTTTAAAACTATATTATTATTATGGGTACATACACCTATTAGCAGTTTTGTTTTGATGCTTTTGTCTTTCAAATACTATTGCAAAATTACATGTTTTGTGACCCGCCATTACAATAAAATAGAATTATTTGTGCCATGAAATTTTTATAATTTCATATGACTTACATTTCAGTATGAAGGATCACTTTCACACTTTTTGGAGAACAGATCTAGTGTTGATGAATAGTGTGTGCATTTATATCCTTAAAGTCTTTATTTTCCCTCTCTGTTGAAAGATAGTAGCTGTGAATATAATGTCTTGGTTGATAATTTTATTCTTCCATCCCTTGAAAATGGCCCTGAATTCCTTTCTGTGTTGTGAAGTTTTGATGAAGGATTTCAAAATTATATAGTTATATAGTTACACATTTCTATATGACCCATCTTTTTTATTTTGGATGCTCTGAATATTATCTGTAAGTTTTAAACCTTGGATTAAAACCTGCTTTGAGTCTTTACAACTTGGAGATAATTGAGCTGCTTGGATGTTTTTTTTTTATTCTCTGAGATGCATTTATTAGTACTGGAAAGATAACTACAACTTTGCATTTTTTACTTTGGCTGGCCTTTGTGTGTTGGTTTATTTCAGTAAACTTCTTTTAAATGATAATTTACTATTCCCTTTGAGTAATTCATAACTTACTTTTCTTACAGTAGATTTAGCCATGTTTTTTCTGTTGGTAAGCAGGAATCCCTTCTTGAACACTCCCCAAATATTTGCATGTTTCCTATTTTTTAATGAAACAGAAGAAAGTCGGTAGATTTTTAAAATATATTGTGAAGGAGGAAAGGCTTTGTTTAACACAATGCATTTTCCTTTACTATATTACTCTTTATAAGAATGTACTCATCTTGGATACTGTGAACACTAAAATGATTTGGAATGTTTTCAAAGTAATTTTCTGTGTACATTTTTATTTGATTTATATATTTCTGCAGTAACGATGGGCTTAGATTTAATAACCTACTCCCCTGCTGATGTTTCTTTATTGCTGTAATTTCCTGTTTGCAAAATATACTCAGCCCAGTACAGTAAGTTAACATGATTGTTATTTTTATTTATTGCAGCCATGACTTCTCATCATCCTCGAGAAATTTTACCAGAGCAGGGAATAAAAGAGAGAGAAGGAAGATATGGAAAGTGTGACCTTGACTACTGACAACTAGGAAAACAATGGGAAAATATAGGTGAGAGTAAAGTTCAAAATCATATTATAATAGTCAAAACCAATTAGTAGTCCCTATTTATGATAAAAGTTTTATGGCCAAAAGACACCAGGAACAATTAATATCTAAAAAAAATCAATATATTCCACTTACATTTGAGGAGCCATATATTTCTTTAAGATTATATCCACAGCCATTTTTGAAGTAAAAGTTAATGTGGAAAATTTGAAATCTGGTCCATGAATCAGTTTTTAAGTTGGCCAATTATAAATGTAGCAGTGAGTTAAACTTCCAGTCAAACATTTGCACAGAGAAGATGTTCCTAAAAGTTATATTTTGAGAGTTTCTTTACAAAATGTCCATTTTCTTGCAACAAAAGAGTAATTTCTCCTTATGCCCAAATGGACAATATTAAGAATTGTTGAATGGTTTCTACTTCCTCACTATTGCTCATTGACAATTCTGATACAGATTTATGGAAAGTTCACTATATGTAATGCTATAAGTAATGCCATTAGCCATGTCTCTACTTTTAGTAATTACCAGTATATTTACATTGGTGATAAAAATTATGAATATAGAGAAACTCCTAGTCATTTTCTAAAGGAAATTTACCAAGATGAAAAATATAGGAAAGTCTTGCTTCAGTGCTCAAAAAATATTACTCATCCTAATATTCACAGTCAAGACAAAACCTGGAAGTGTAAGGTATGTGAAAGGGCTCTTAATCACAGTGCAAACTATCTCAATTCAAGAGTATTTATAGAGAAAGAGAGCCCTATAAGTTTAGAAGATGTTGAGCAAGCCAATGCTTTGATACATTCTTTAAACACAGCAGATACTATGACAGTGATAAACCCTACAAAATTAAAGAATGCAGAAAAACTTTTAGTGAAAGGTTACAACTTGTTAAGCATCAGAGGATTTTTACTGAAGAAAATTCCTGTAAATTTTAAAACGTGTGGCAAAGCCTTAAAACATTCTTCAACTCTTACTCAACACTAAAAAAATTATTCTGCAGAGAAGACCTACCAATGTGAAGAATGCAACACACTCAAAAACTTTACTCAACATCACAGTGTTCATACAGGAGATATTCCATGCAAAGAATATGACAAATCTTGTAATAAAAGCTGCAATCTTATTTGTCATCAGTGGACACACACTGAAGAGATGCCCCACATATATAAGCAACTTTGCAAAGCTTTTAGTCAAATCCAAGCCTTAAAAATCACCAGAGAATTCATACTGGAGAGAAGCCCTACAAATGTAAAGTGTGTGGCAAAAGTTTTAGTACAAACTCACATCTTGATCGCCACAATAAGATTCATACTGGAGAGAAGCCCTACAAATGTAAAGTGTGTGGCAAGAGGTTGAGTCAAAAATCAGCACTTACTCAGCACTAGAGAATCCACACTGGAGAGAAGACCTACACCCGAAAAGAATAAGGCATAGGTTTTAATAGTATTCCAAATCAAAGTTGTCACAAGAGGATTTATACTGGAGAGAAGCCCTACAAATGTGAAGAGTGTGGCAAATATTTTAATAGCATCTCACAGCACACCTCTCACAAGAGGATTCATACTGTAGAGAAGCCCTACAAATGTGAAGAATGTGGCAAAACTTTTAATCAAAGATCGTCATTTACTCAACACCAGAGAATCCATACTGGAGAAAAGCCCTACACCTGTAAAAGAATGTGGCAAAGCTTTTAATAGCATCTCGCAGCTTAATCAACACAAAAGGTTTCATACTGGAGAGAAGTCCTACAAATGTAGAGAATGTGTCAAAGCTTTTAATCAAAACCCATCACTTACTCCACATCAGAGAACCCATACTACAGAGAAGTCTTATAAATGTGAAGAATGGCAAACCTTTTAAAATTGAAGATCACATCTTACTAAACATTATAGATTTTATACTGCAGAGAAGTTTTACAAACACAAACATTGCATCAGTGTCTTTAAGAATGAATCAACCCTTATTTCACAGTATTTCAACACTATTTCACACCAGAGATATGATAGCACATTAATTATACAAGTGTAAAATAGGTGACAGAGTCTCCAATGGTTTTTCACACCCTACTCAGCATCTCAGAATTCCTATGAGTGAGAGGACATGTGGAAAAATTTTTGAAAACTTTTGGCCATTTATCAAACATTTTTAAAACATTGGAGGATTTATTGCATATAGAAACCCAAAGAATGTGTCCAAGACTGTATTCAAATTTCAAACATTTTTCAATTTCTGACCTCATATATGCAGCAAATGTGTAGTAGCATTTTTCCAAAGTATGTACTTAGATAACAGCAAAATATTTACAAAAACATGTTTACAAATATAAAAATTGTAGTAAGTTTCTTATCTATAGCTGTCCCTTGAAACATTTGGGATCTAGGAGGGAAAAAATCATTTAAATGTAGAAAATGGATAATTGCTTTTGACATTTGCTGAAAAATTTTTTAACATCTTGAGCTGATATAGTAGAAATAAGGAAATACATGTACAGAATAGTGCATCCCTAAAAGGATATAATTTTACTATAAATCAACAATTATGAAATATTCTCAATTTTCACAACTGGAGAAAACATAAATCTCATAGTTGATTATTTATGAAATGTCTTAAGATTTATATGAAATTTTAAACCTTTAGTTTTTATTTTTGTACTTAGGAGCAGTTAATCAGTAAACCACATCCCCAGATTTGTTTTTCATTTTTATTTAGAGATAGAGTTTCCTAAGTTGCTTAGGGCCTCACAAAGTTATGGAGCCTGGCTTTGAACTTGCAAATCTTCTCACATCTCTAGGGTCACAGGCATGGATGAACATGCCTGTTTTACAGAGCACTTTTACTTATATTTTATTGTGGATGCAATTTGTTACTAAATAAAGTGTGAATTTCTTAATATTAACCTTGTCATGCATTCAATGATGTTATTAGGTCACACATCTCCCACTGTTCACTTTGCTAATGGATTGATGCAATAGTAAAACATTCTATTGTGTAAATAATGCCATAAACTCTACATTAATTATTTCATATGTTTAATCAAGTTTTATTTGGGGAATATTATTTATGTAAATTATATACTCTTTTTTGTAATTATGGAAAAATTAAGACAGTTATAGGAAGGACCAAGGAATACAAAAATAATGCCCACATATCCCTAGTTTGAATTACAACTTTAACATTTCACCTTGTACAGTTGCAGAACTCCTTAAGGGATCTACAACTCTGGAGAGTTATACAAGCTCCCAATCAGGGAGAGGAGAAAGACCCAAGAGACTAAGAGCCAATGTGCATATTCAGGTGAAAAAGGAGGGTTGCTGAAGGAGGAAATAGTCTTAGTGTTTCCTGGAGAAACCACGTGGTCTACAGGGCCATCCTGACTCTTAGACTGAAGAAACCATGCAGTTCCTCATGAATTCCATGACCTTCATCACTGAGGAGACTAGACTGACCTCAAGTGTAGGAAAAACATCCCAATATAAGACCACGTTTTTAGTCTTGGATACCCAGTAGAAAAGTGTAACCAGAAACATGTAAAATAATGATGGTAAAAAGAAACAGATATACTATAGGAGCATTTATGCCCCCATATTTCTTATTTCATTATATATTTTGATTTTGTAGACTTTTTTTCTACTTAATGACTTACAATATAATGTTTGTTATACTTATTGGATTATATGATAGATAGCATTTGTCATGGTCTCCTAGACCCCTCTGAACACAGTAATTATAAGATACTATAAGCTAACCCTGTCCCTCTTCAGATCTTACAGCTCCAGATGTCCATGGCACCACAGAGAGAGAAACACAATTGTGATTGAAATAAACCACTAGTCTCTAATCTACAGGTCCTGTTCAAAAAGAAAAAAAACAAAACGAAACAATATTCTCTTCATATATGAGCCCTTTGGATAAACAGAACACCACTGCCGCAGTCTGGCTGGGCACACAATCACGAGCCACCACACAGCTTGTAGATTCAAACAGCAACTCTTTATTCCCGAACTCACACCAGCCGTCTACAATCACGTTCTGGGGAAATCCACATTCTCTGCCCAAATCCACCTCCACTGGGCTTCTGTCTCCCAAAATATACTCTGAATCCCGTGAGAACTCAAGGGGAACTCAGGCAGCAGGATACGCCCTATTCCCAGCAGGAATAATCTTAAACCTTAAACCTGGAACCTAAACTGGGAACGCCCTAAACATGATTATCTTAAACCGGGAACACCCTAATCCGCCTTGGTCCTTGAGCAAGGTCACCTACATTCAATGTCACTGCAACATGGGGTACGCTGGCAAGGAAATTGTCATACCTACTTGGATAATGGCTCCCAGCATCTCCCCCCTTCTGATTAATTAAACAAGCAATGTGGCTTAAGGACCGTGCCTGGTAGGTTGTCCAATTCAACATATGGTTCTTACCCGTCATCGGAAAACTGACCTTTAGGCGTCAGCCTCCTGTCTTAGGTTGATACCACTGCAATTGGATCATACCCGTCTCTGACTACCGGTCCAGCATACAGCCATTGGCCCCCAAATTTTAGACCATCACTAGCAGAAGGGAGGAGAATACAGAAATGCCACAACACCAAGCCAATTGACGGCTCCTTGGGAAAAATTGCATCACTGGTGACACCATCAGCAAAGATATGCCAGCATTACCACAATTCGCTGCACCAAACGATAGTTACATAGTCCAGGCAAGTTCTGCAAGCAGTTCAAAGCGGAGGAATCTATCAATATGTCCATTTCCTCCCAAAATCCGTTTCCTCCCAAAGTAAGTTAACTCCTTGATTGAGCATTACTTGTTGAGTTATATTCATTGATGCATCAGTTTATACAGTTTACTGTGATAGCTATCATAGAAGCTGTAGTCTGGTTTTATCTTTGTCTTCACCGGCACTGGGATGAAGATAGGAATTCTGGCAATGATGCTAAAAAGACATTATCCTGAAAAGAATTATTAAATATAATGTAAAAGAAAGGTGAAAGTAAACAAACAGATCTGTTAACCTACTTTAAAAACAATCCTTAACAGCTGTTTACCTAATTTAAATTAGTAAACAAACAGATCTGGTGCTGATAACGCCAAGGTCGCGGGTTCGTTCCCCGTCTAACACGTTCTGGGGAAATCCACGTTCTCTGCCCAAATCCACCTCCACTGGGCTTCTGTCTCCCAAAATATACTCTGAATCCCGTGAGAACTCAAGGGGAACTCAGGCAGCAGGATACGCCCTATTCCCAGCAGGAATAATCTTAAACCTTAAACCTGGAACCTAAACTGGGAACGCCCTAAACATGATTATCTTAAACCGGGAACACCCTAATCCGCCTTGGTCCTTGAGCAAGGTCACCTACATTCAATGTCACTGCAACATGGGGTAAGCTGGCAAGGAAATTGTCATACCTACTTGGCTAATGGCTCCCAGCACACCACCTACAAATATTTCATTTAACTTTATTCGGGAAAATAAATATTGAAATATAATAATAAATTCTAGGAGAATCATATAAACACTATTTTTTATTCCAAAGGATAAATCTCTAGGCTTCATGCTTATCTCCACTCCATGTTATTTTACACAGAAAAATGGCTTCATTTCACATATATTTTTAACTATTTATAAGGCCTGGAGGGAAGATTCAGTACAAGGTAATCTTTTATAATTTTATTTAATCTTAATGACATTAGCATTTATTGAAGAGTTTTTAACTCACAAACCTTCTCTGTATACAAATTTTCCCTTACAATTTTTAAAATTTCTTACTCTTTTTTGGGTATAAATGACAGTAGAGAAAATTTTGACATATTATTCATACATGAGGTGTATGAATAATTTTACTTAGCATTCCATTCCTGAGGTGTACATGGTGTGGACCTTCACTGGTGGTGTATTTATATATGAACATAAAAAAGTTGTGTTTGATCCATTCTACTGTCATCTGTATTCCTATTTCCCTTTTCTTCCCTTCATTCCAACTTTGCTAATCCACTCAATTTTTATTCTCTCCCCCTCCCTTGTTGAGTGGTTTAGCATCCATATATACTATATATTTTATGTAATGTCTGTTTCATTCTACTATCTTTCCTATCCCCATATCCCCTCCCTGCACTCCTCTCTAAATAATATAAAGTAACCATTCTTCTCAACCCCCCATTGTGAATTAACATCCGCTTATCAGAGAAAATATTTGGCCTTTGTGTTGTGTGTGTGTGTGTGTGTGTTGGCTTATTTCACTTAGAATGATATTCTCCAACTCCATCCATTTACCACCAAATGCTATAGTTTCATTCATCTTTAAAGCTAAGTAATATTCCATTGTTGGGGGGAATACATATAATCACATTTTATTTATCCCTTTATCTGTTGAAGGACACCTAGTTTGGTTCTATGATTTAGCTGTTGTGAATTGTGGTGCTGTAAACATTAGTGCAGCTATGTCCCTGTAGTATGCTGTTTTTAAGTCCTTTGGGTATAGTCCGAGGAGAGAGATAGTTTGGTCAAATGATGGTTCCATGCTGGTTTTGCAAGGAGTCTCCATACTGCTTTCCATGTTGGTTGCACAAATTTGCAGTCAGTCCCATGAGCAGTGTGTGAGTATTCCTTTTCCCCCACATCCTCACCAACATTTATTGTTGCCTGTATTATTGATGATTGCCATTCTGCCTAAAGTGAGATAAAAATCTTAAGTTTTGATTTACATTTTCCTAATTGCTAGATGTTAAACGGTTTTTTCATGTATTTGTTAATGGATTATATTTCTTCTGTGAAGTATCTGTTCAGTTACTTAGCCCACATGTTAATTGGGTTTTTTGTTAAGTTCTGAGTTCTTCATATACCCTAGAGATTAATGCTTTATCTGAGGTACGTGTGGTAAAGGCTTATATACAAATCTGTATGTTCTTTCTTCACATTATTTTTCCTTTTGCTGAGAAGCAGCTTTGTAGATTGAATCTATCCCATTTATTGATTCATGATTTTTACTTCTTGTGCTGTAGTGGTCTTGTTATGGAAATCAGATTCTGGACTAACTGTCACCTCAAATTTTTAAATGGCATCCCAAGTTCGTGAATGTTTCACTTTTATTGTTTCTCTTACTATCTTGCCTTATAGATCTACATGTTCTAAAGAGTCATGAAATGATCTAGCTTCACATTCATGATTTTCTGATGACTGTTATTTTTCAATATGTTGCTGTGATTATTTAAAATATATATCTACTATTTCAGACACTTGAATTAAAGCACATACATGCCTTGTATAGGAAATAAACCCATTAGTAGATCAACATCAAATCTATATTATTTATAAAAGCCTGAATTCAAATGCCTGCACATTAACTCTAGAGCTTGGCCCATAATACTTATTCTATACTAGTTTTACATTTTAGAACCTCCATGAAAGTATGACCCAGGCATTCTTTCTTTTGAGAGAGAGAGAGAGAGAGAGAGAGAGAGAGAGAGAGAGAATTTTTTTCACTTTTTCATTTTTTTATTGATTGTTCAAAACATTACAAAAGTCTTGACATATCATATTTCATACATTAGATTCCAGTGGGTTATGAACTCCCATTTTTACCCCAAATACAGCAATCTGAGAGAGAATTGTTTAATATTTATTTTATATTTTTTAGTTTTAGGCAGACACAATGTCTTTGCTTTGTATGTGGTGCTGAGGATCGAACCCAGGCCACATGCATGCCAGGCTTGCAGGCTAATGCCTGCCCCAGTATAGTCAGCTTCCTTATATCAGAGAAAACATTTAGCATTTGTTTTTTGGTGATTGGCTAATTTCACTTAGCATTATCTTCTCCATCACCGTCCATTTACTTGCAAATGCCTTGATTTTATTTTCTTTTATTGCTGAGTAATATTCTATAGTGTACAAATGCCACATTTTCTTTATCCATTCATCTTTTGAAGGGCATCTAGGTTGGCTCCACAGTTTACTATTGTGCATGGTGCTGCTAAAAACATTATGGCTGTGTTTCTGTAGTATGCTGTTTTTAAGTCCTTTGGGTATAGACTGAGGAGTGGGATAGCTGGGTCAAATGGTGGTACTATTCCCAGTCATTTTGTCAATTTTTAAATTGCTTTTTTTGTTTCAATTTCATTGATTTCAGCTCTGATTTTAATTATTTTCTTTCCTTTACTGCTTTTGGTGTTGATTCATTTTTTTCCCCTAAGGCTTTGAGATGTAATTTTAGGTCATTTATTTGACTTTTTCTGTTTTTAAGGAATGAACTCCATGCAATGAACTTTCCTCTTAGTAATGCCTTCATACTGTCCTAGAGATTTTGATATGTTGTATCTGTGTTCTCATTCACCTCTAAGAATTTCTAAATCTCCTCTTTGATGTTTTCTGCAACCCATTGTTCATTCACTAGCATATTATTTAGAGTCCAGATGTTGGAGTAGCTTCTATTTTTATCATTGATTTTTAATTTCATTCCATTATGATCTGATAGAATGCAGGGTAGTATCTTTACTTTTCTGTATTTGCTTAGAGTTGCTTTTTTGGCATAATATATGGTCTATTTTAGAGAAGGATCCATTTGCTGCTGAGAAGAAAGTGTCTTCGCCTGTTGAAGGATGAAATATTCTAGTATGTCAGTTAAATCTAAGTTATTGATTGTATTATTGAATTCTATAGTTTCTGTTTGGCTTTTGTTTGGAAGATCTATCCAGTGGTAAAAGAGGTGTTTTGAAGTCACTCAGAATTACTGTCTTCTGGTCTACTTGGCCCTTGAACTTGAGAAAAATCTGTTTGCACATAGATGCTCCATTTTGGGGGACATAAATATTTATATTTGTTATGTCTTGATGGTGTATGGTTCCCTTAAGCAGTATGAAGGGTCATCCTTTATCCCTTCTGATTAACTTACACTTGAATTCCACATTATGTTATTTAAGGATGGAAATCCCTGCTTGCTTCCACAGTCCATGTGAGTGGTATGTTTTTTTAATATTTATTTTTATAGATGGACACAATACCTTTATTTATTTATTTTTATGTGGTGCTGAGGATCAAACCCAGGGCCTCACACATGCTAAGTGTGCACTCTACCACTAAGCCCCAGCCCCAGTCCACGTGATATATTTTCTTTCATCCTGTTACCTTCAGGCTGTGGGTGTCTTTTCCTAAGAGATGAGTCTCTTGGAGGCAGCATATTGTTTGGTCTTGTTTTTAACTCAAATCTGCTGGTCTTTTGATTGCTGAGTTTTGGAAATTAACATTCAGGGTTATTATTGAGACATGATTTTTATTCCCAATTATTATTATTATTATTATTTTGATATTTAAATTCATTTGGTTTCTCTTTGATAGGTTTTTCCTTTAGAGTGATACTTCCTTTTTCTAATTTTCATTTCCTTTCTCATGGAATATTTTGCCAAGAATGTGCTGTAGTACAGGCCTTCTAGTTGTAAATATGGATTCTAATAATGTAGCATCTTTGTTTGGGGAACATTCTGCTTGGTTTTTCATGTTGTTCATGCATCTTCCCTTCCATCTCTGTGTTGTAAAGGTGTTACAATTTTTACCCTGTAGGCTTATAGTGTCCCCAACGGGTTCCAATACCTTTCTGTTTTTATTTATTTTTAAATACATGACAACAGTGGAATGCATTACAATTTTTATTACACCCAGAGCACTATTTTTCTCTCTATAAAAAGTATGTTCATGCTGATTTATGCCATTATACATGTACTCATTTCTTTCTTCATTACAACTCTTACATACCACATTTTTTTCATATCTGTTTGTATATAAGGTATGTTGGCACCACATTCAAATCTTCATACATGTGTTTTTGAATAATGATGTTGATCATATTCCACCATCCTTGCTAATCCCCTTTCCCCCCATTTTCCTCTAACCCCTCTTCTCTATCTAGAATAAATCTAATCCTCCCATGCTGTCCCTCCCTACCCCAGTGTGAGTCACCCTGCATATATCAGAGAAAATACTTAGCATTTTTTTGGGAGGAGGGATTGGCTAACATCACTTAACATAATATTCTCCAATTCCATGCATTTACTGGCAAATGCAATGTTTTTATTAGTGCTGAGTAATATTCCATTGTGTATATAAACCACATATTATTTATTCATTCATCCACTAAGTGCATCTAGGTTGGCTCCAGAGTTTAGCTATTGGGAATTGTGCTGCTATAAACATTGATGTGGCTGTGTCCATGTAGTATGTTGTTTTTAAGTCCTTTGGGTATAGACCGAGAAGAGGAATAACTTGGTCAAATGGTGGTTCCATTCCAAGATTTCCAAGGAATCTCCATACTGCTTTCCATATCGGCTGCACCAACTTGCATCCCCACCATCAGTGTATGAGTGTACAATTTCCCCCACATCCCCACAAACACTTATTGTTTATATGCATAATAGTTGCCATTCTGGCTGGAGTGAGATGAAATCTTAGTTTTGATTTGCATTTCTTTAATTTCTATGTTGAAGTTTTCATATATATTTGTTGCTCAATTTTATATCATATTCTGAGAAGTGTTTGCTAAGTTCTTTGGTCCATTTTTTGATTTTGTTATTTGGTTGTGTTTTTGTGTGTGTCAAGATTCAGTTCTTCATATACCCTAGAGATGAGTGCTGTATCTGATGTGTGAATGGTAAGAATTTGCTCCCAGGATGTAGGCAGTCTCTTCACCTCATTGATTACTAATTTTGCTGGGAAACTGTTCAGTTTTGATCCATTGACTTATTGATTCTTGGTTTTAAATTGTATGCTATAGTAGTCTTATTAAGGATGTTGGGGCCTAATCCAATATGATGAAGATGTGGACCTACATTTTCTTCTCTTAGGTCCAGGGTCTCTGGTTTAATTTTTGTGTCCTTGATCCATATTGAGTTGAGTTTTGTGCATGATGAAATGAGGGTTTTAATTTTATTTTGCTGCATATGGATTTGCAGTTTCCCTAGCACCATTTCTTGTTATTTTTTCTCCAATATGTTTTTGGTACCTTTGTCTAGTAGGAGATAACTGTATTTATGTGGGATATTATCTGAGTTTTCTATGCTGTACCATTGATCTACTTGTCTATTTTGGTTCCAGTACCACACTGTTTTTATTACTATTCCTCTGAAGTATAGTTTAAGGTCTGGAATAGTAATGCCACCTCCCTTCCTCTTCTAAGGATTGCATTGCCTCTTCTGGAACTCGTTGTTTTTCCAGGATTCATTTTTATTTCTTTTTTTTTATTTCCATGAGGAATGCCATTGGGATTTTGATTAAAATTGTATTAAATCTGTATAGTGCTTTTGGTATCATGGTCATTATGACAATATTAATTCTACCTATTCAAGATCAAGGTAGGACTTTCCATCTTCTAGGTCTTCTTTAATTCTTTTTCCTTAGCATGTTCTAATTTTCTTTTTCTTTTTTTTAAATTCTTTTTTTATTGGTTGTTCAAAACATTACAAAGCTCTTGACCTATCATATTTCATACATTTGATTCAAGTGGGTTATGAACTCCCATTTTTACCCCATATACAGATTGCAGAATCACATTGGTTACACATCCACGTTTTTACATACTGCCATACTAGTGACTGTTGTATTCTGCGACCTTTTCTATCCTCTACTATCTCCCTCCACTCCCCTCATATCTTATCTCTCTACCCCAACTGCTGTAATTCAATTCTCTCCCTTATTTTTTTCCCTTTCCCCTCACAACCTCTTATATGTAATTTTGTATAACAATGAGGGTCTCATTCTATTTCCATGCAATTTCCCTTCTCGCTCCCTTTCCCTCCCACCTCTCGTCCCTGTTTAATGTTAATCTTTTCCTCATGCTCTTCCTCCATGCTCTGTTCTAGTTGCTCTCCTTATATCAAAGAAGACATTTGGCATTTGTTTTTTAGGGATTGGCTAGCTTCACTTAGCCTAATCTGCTCTAGTGCCATCCATCTCCCTGCAAATGCCATGATTTTGTCATTTTTTAGTGCAGAGTAATACTCCATTGTGTATAAATGCCACATTTTTTATCCATTAATCTATTGAAGGGCATCTAGGTTGGTTCCATAGTCTAGCAATTGTGAATTGTGCTGCTATGAACATCGATGTGGCAGTATCCCTATAGTACGCTCTTTTAAGGTCTTCAGGGAATAGTCCGAGAAGGGCAATAGCTGGGTCAAATGGTGGTTCCAGTCCCAGCTTTCCCAGGAATCTCCATACGGCTTTCCAAATTGGCTGCACCAATTTGCAGTCCCACCAGCAATGTACAAGTGTACCCTTTTCCCCACATCCTCGCCAGCACTTGTTGTTGTTTGACTTCATAATGGCTGCCAATCATACTGGAGTGAGACGGTATCTTAGGGTGGTTTTGATTTGCATTTCTCTTACTGCTAGAGATGGTGAGCATTTTTTCATGTACTTGTTGAATGATTGTATGTCCTCCTCTGAGAAGTGTCTGTTCAGGTCCTTGGCCCATTTGTTGATTGAGTTATTTGTTATCTTATTGTTTAATTTTTTGAGTTCTTTGTATACTCTGGATATTAGGGCTCTATCTGAAGTGTGAAGAGTAAAAATTTGTTCCCAGGATGTAGGCTCCCTATTTACCTCTCTTATTATTTCTCTTGCTGATAAAAAACTTTTTAGTTATAATAATTCCCATTTGTTGATTCTTGTTATTAACTCTTGTGCTACGGGTGTCCTATTAAGGAATTTGGAGTCCGACCCCACAATATGTAGATCGGAGCCAACTTTTTCTTCTATCAGATGCAGAGTCTCTGATTTGATATCAAGATTTGTTCCATTTTGAGTTAACTTTTGTGCATGGTGAGAGAAAGGGATTCAGTTTCATTTTGTTGCAAATGGATTTCCAGTTTTCCCAGCACCATTTGTTGAAGATGCTATCCTTCCTCCATTGCATGCTTTTAGCCCCTTTACAAATATAAGAAAGTTGTAGTTTTGTGGATTGATCTCTGTGTCCTCTATTCTATACCATTGGTCCACCCACCTGTTTTGGTACCAGCACCATGCTGTTTTTGTTACTACTGCTCTGTAGTATAGTTTGAAATCTGGTATCTGGTATCGCCTGATTCACACTTCCTGCTTAGAATTGCTTTTGCTACTCTGGGTCTTTTGTTTTTCCATATGAATTTCATGATTGCTTTCTCTATTTCTACAAGAAATGCCGTTGGGATTTTGATTGGCATTGCATTAAACCTATAGAGAACTTTTGGTAATATCGCCATTTTGATGATGTTAGTTCTGCCTATCCATGAACAGGGTATATTTTTCCATCTTCTAAGATCTTCTTCTATTTCTCTCTTTAGGGTTCTGTAGTTTTCATTGTATAAATCTTTCACCTCTTTTGTTAGGTTGATTCCCAACTATTTTATTTTTTGAGGATATTGTGAATGGGTTGGTTGTCCTCATTTCCATTTCAGAAAATTTGTCACTGATATACAGGAATAACTTTGATTTATGCGTGTTGATTTTATATCCTGCCACTTTGCTTAATTCATTTCTAAGCCATAGTAGGTTCTTTGTAGACCCTTTTGGGTCTGTTAGATATAGAATCATATAATCCACAAATATTGATATTTTAAGTTCTTCTTTTCCTATTTTGATGCCTTTAATTTCTTTCGTCTGTCTAATTGCTCTGGCCAGTGTTTCGAGAACTATATTGAATAGAAGTGGTGATAGAGGGCATCCCTGTCTTGTTCCAGATTTTAGAGGGAATGCCTTCAATTTTTCTCCATTCAGAATGATGCTAGCCTGAGGTTTAGCATAGATTGCTTTTACAATGTTGAGGTAAGTTCCTGTTATCTCTAGTTTTTCTAGTGTTTTGAACATAAAAGAATGCTGTACTTTGTTGAATGCTTTTTCTGCATCTATCAAGATGATCATATGGTTCTTATTGTTAAGTCTATTGATGTGGTGAATAACATTTATTGATTTCCATATATTGAACCAGCCTTGCATCCCAGGGATGAATCCTACTTGATCATGGTGCACAATTTTTTTGATATTCTTTTGTATTCGATTTGCCAGGATTTTATTGAGGATTTTTGCATCTAAGTTCGTTAGAGATATTGGTCTGTAGTTTCTTTCTTTGAAATGTCTTTGTCTGGTTTTGGGATCAGGGTGATGTTGGCCACATAGAATGAATTTGGAAGAGCTCCTTCTTTTTCTATTTCTTGAAATAACTTGAAAAGTATTGGTATTAATTCTTCATTGCAGGTTTTGTAAAACTCTGCTGTATACCCATTCGGTCCAGGGCTTTTCTTGGTTGGTAGTTTTTGATGGCTTCTTCTGTTTCCTCCTTTGTTATTGGTCTGTTTAAATTGTGTGTATCTTCCTGACTCAATCTGGGCAAATCATATGACTTAAGAAATTTATCAGTATCTTCACTGTCTTCTATTTTATTGGAATATAGGATTTCAAAATTATTTCTAATTATCTTCTGTATTTCTGTTGTGTCCGTTGTGATATTGCGTTTTTCATCCTGTATGTTAGTAATTTGAATTCTCTCTCTTTTTCTCTTCGTTAGCATGGTTAAGAGTTGCTCAATCTTATTTTTTTGAAGAACCAACTTTTAGTTTTATCATTTTTTCCAATGTTTTTTGTTTGTTTGTTTGTTTCAATTTCGTTGATTTCCGCTCTGATTTTAATTATTTCATGCCTTCTTCTACATTTGCTGTTGTTTTGCTCTTCCTTTTCTAGGGTTTTGAGATGAAGTGTGAGCTCATTTATTTGTTGTTTTTTTTTTTCTTTCTTTTTTTTTTTTTTTTTGAGGAATGAACTCCAGGCAATGAATTTCCCTCTTAGAACCACTTTCATTGTGTCCCTTAGATTCTCATATGTTGTGTCTGTATTTTCATTTATCTCTGATAATTTTTTTTTTATTTTTTCCTTTACGTCTTCGGTAAACCATTGATCATTCAGTAACATATTGTTCATTTTCCAGGTGATGCAGGATTTTTCCTTCCTTCTTTTATCATTGATTTCCAGTTTCATTCCATTATGATCAGATAAGATACATGATATTATCTCCACACCTTTATATTTACTAAGGGTTGCCCTATGGCATAATATATGGTCTATTTTTGAGAAGGATCCATGTGCTGCTGAGCACTTGATGATGGTTGATATATTCTATATATGTGGGTTCAGTCTAGGTTATTGATTGTGTTATTGAGTTCTATAGTTTCTTTATTCAACTTTTTTCTGGAGGATCTGTCCAATGGAGACAGCAGTGTGTTGAAGTAACCCATAATTATTGTGTTGTGGTCTATTTGACTCTTGAACTTGAGGAGAGTTTGTTTTATGTATGTTGCAGCTCCATTATTTGGTGCATACATATTAATAATTGTTATATATTGTTGAGGAATGGTTCCTTTTAACAGTATATAGTGTCCTTCTTTATCCCTTTTGTTTAACTTAGGTTTGAAGTTGATTTTATTCGATATGAGTATGGCCACTCCTGCTTGCTTCTGAAGAGCATGTGAGTGGTATGATTTTTCCCAACCTTTCACCTTCAGCCTGTGTATGTCTTTTCCTATCATATGATCTCCTGAAGGCAGCATATTATTGGATCTTTTTTTTAATCCAGGTTACTAGACTATGTCTCTTGATTGGTGAATTTAAGCCATTAATGTTTAGGGTTGCTATTGATATATGGTTTGTACTTCCAGTCATGCTTATTTATTTATTTATTTTAATTTGGCTAGTTTTTCCTCTTTGGTTATTTTTCCCCCCTTTACTGAGTTACCTCCCACTGTTAGTTTTGGGTGCTGTTTTTCAATTCCTCTTCTTGTAGTGTTTTGCTCAAAATGCCTTGCAGTACTGGTTTTCTGGCTGCAAATACTTTTAATTTTTGTTTACCATGAAATATTTTAATTTCATTGTCAAATCTGAAGCTTAATTTTGCTGGATACAGTATACTTGATTGGAATCCATTATTTTTCAGTGTTTGAAATACGTTCTTCCAGGATCTTCTTGCTTTCAACGTCTGTGATGAAAAATCATCCATTAACCTAGGTGGTTTACCCCTGAATGTAATCTGCCTCCTTTCTCCTGTAGCTTTTAATATTCTCTCCTTGTTCTGTTTGTTGGATATCTTCATAATTATGTGTCTTGGAGTTGGTCTATTATGGTTTTGTATGTTTGGGGTCCTGTAGGCTTCCAGGATTTGGGAATCCATTCCATCTTTCATATCTGGAAGTTTTCTAAGATTATTTCATTCAACAGATTGTTCATTCCTTTGGTTTGAACCTCTATACCTTTTTCTATCCCAATGACTCTCAAGTTTGGTTTTTTTATGACATCCCATATCTCTTGGATGCATTGCTCATGTTTTCTTACCATCCTTTCTGCATTGACGATATTCTTTTCGAGTTGATAAACTTTGTCTTCATTATCTGATGTTCTGACTTCTATTTGATCTAGTCTATTTGTAATATTCTCGTTTGAGTTTTTAATTTGGTTTATGGTTTCCTGCATTTCTAGGATTACTGTTTGATTTTTTTTTAAATCTCTATCTCCTGGTAGAGTTCATGTTTTGCTATTTGAATTTGCTTATGCATTTCGTTTTCAAAGTATTCTTTCATTTTTTGGACTTGCTCTCTAATGACTTCTCTAAGATTCCATTCCATCTGAGTCAGGAATGTCTTGAGTTCTTTTTCTGTCCATTTTTCTGATGCCTCTAAGTTCTTATGTGTCTCATGGAAGCCTGTTTGAGATGTCAGATCCTTGTCTTGCCTTTTTGGATAGTAATTACTTATTGAGTGTTTTTTTTTTTTTCCCAGCAGCCATGGGCTCATCTATTTTGTGTATTTCTCCTTGTGTGTAAATTGTAGGAGATTGTCTCTCTCAAAGAAATGGTCCAGTTTCTGCAAGTTCTCTAATTTTTGTCAAGCATGTTTATGATAATCCTGAAGTCCCAATGCATTGTTGATGATGACACTTTTAAATCTGTTAGTAGGTTTTCAGTCCTTGATGCATTTTTTCTTTAATGTTATTCTACATTTTACACTTTTATTTCTTTCTTTTTATGTAGTGAGTATTGAACCCAGTTTCTCCCAAGCACTAGGCAAGCACTCTTCCACTGAGCCACAGCCCCAGTCCCTGTCCTCTGTATTCTTAGCCTTATGTCAGTTAATCAGTGATTCTGATGTTCATGAAGAACTTGATTTTGCAGACTGCGGATTTCCTGATTGTGGTTTCATCAACACCTTCTCTGTTACCTAACTGTGGTTAATTTAGGCTTACCTTGCTCTTCTTTCTCTGGTTTTTTGAAGCTACAGTTTCATTAATTGCATTTAGTTGTTCTTTTCTGAAATGTGTTTTGGATGACTTAGATACCAATACAGCACGACTTTTGGTGTTCTCTATGAATTTCCTATGATGGATTTTAATTTTTTTTCTTTCAAAATTGTCACCTTTTCTCTTGAGTCACCTCTTTGTCCTGTGTCTGTTCAGAGCCCTGTGTTTCATGTCCCCTTCCCTGGAGGCTTTTCAGCTTCTTCTGATCTGATTTCTGCTTTAGCTCTCATGTTGTTTGAGCATACATGGGATTTCACTGGTGGTGCACTTGTAGGGGTATTGTTTATGTCCTGTGGATTGTTGCTGTGATCCTGAGACCTCAGTGTGCTTCCAGTTTGGTTGAAGGTCCATGAAGCCCTCCTGTCTGCATCATTGTCCTGACAGAGTTGGGCTGATGTCTCTGAGTGTAATTGTGGATTTTTCATTGTTTGGAGTGGTTCTGTATGTTTTCAGTCTTTGAGTATGCTTCTGTGTAAGTGGCAGGGACATTTCCTTTTTGTCTATTCCATCACTGTGCAGACATCATAGCATGTTTACAGATGTGAATGGTGTCCTGTTTCACACCCAGACTGTGTGGGATAGTTCAGAATTCTGGGCTACAAACTTGTTGCTTTACCACACTCTGGAAGAGCTTCTGCCTTAGGCTTGTTTGCATCACCATTGCTACAGGCACAATGAATCTCTTTCACAACAGACAACTATTGCATATATGACCCAACCTTGATCAAAATGTCCTTGAGCACAACATTGGTATGTGTCTCATGACTGTACATTACGGTAGTGAACCGGCTGCTGTTAAGAAGAGTTTGACAATCATTGGACATTCATTGTTGCAGTGAAACTTAGAAAAGTAGTGCCTGCTATTTATTAAGAAGATTGTTTTGAGAGTTATAAAACTTTGTAAGGCTGTTGTTTGGACAAGGTGACATTTTTGGGTCATTGAGTTATTTCTAAGGCACGTGCCATCTTTCCACTTACCCCATTCTGCTTTGACAGTAACCACAGGAAATTATCAAATTGTTGTGTTTATTAATAAATAAATTAAATTAATCAAATAGAGAACTCATGTTTGTTTTGGTCATTTAATAGTAAGCTAGTTGACTAAATTTGTTCTGGAGTAAAGCACCTGCAAACTTCTAGTTGTTCTTAGTGTAATCACACAGAATGAGCTCAATCTCCAGTTAACACATTGTGACAACCTGTGTGAAATGTTGTCTAAATGTTGTCTATGAAGGAATCTCCTTAGTGACCCCATGCCCAGAGGGTGTGGGTAGGGGCTGATTCCAGGCATTTCTTTAAGTATGGAACAATAGACTTTCAGAGGAAACAAGATATCAGTAAATACCATGTTGTCTATATTAACGTTATAGGTACAGGGAGCCAGTGTAGTTGGCAGAATCTCTCTCAAATGCTTAGTTTCATGATTCCTGCAATTTCCTACTCATCCCCTTTCTTTTCTAAAGATAAGTACTATCAGAAGTGCTTATATTAGCTTTGTACCACACAGGACATTTCTAGGACATGTAATAGAAGTGCAACCATTAAAGAAATTAGGAGTGATCTGGGAGCCTGTCTTACTTTCTGTGAACTCACCAAAGGAATGGTATAAATCACTATGATGTTTGCCTTCTAAGTAGCCAATTTCTAGTGTTGGCATGGGTGTAAGAAATTGAGTGCAGTAAATATTTGATGGACCAAATTGTGGAATTAATCAGGAGGCCAGGGAATCATGTGAACATCATGCATGTTGAGTGTAGATTTCTCATGCTGTCAATCTCTCCTGGCCTCTACTATACATTTGTGGAATATTTTAGATCTCAGTGACCTTTGAGGATGTGGCTGTGAAATTCAACAAGGAGGAGTGGGCTTTTCTGGATACTTCCCAGAAGAACCTTTACAGAGATGTGATGCTGGAAGTCCTCAGAAACCTGGCTTCTATAGGTAATAATGATGATTTAAAAATTAATCAAATAGAGAACTCATGTTTATTTTGGTCATTTATGTAGAAGGTGAAAAGGGAATCAGTTGGTGAATTATTGAAGCATAAATGGCACCTACAATTTGCAAAGCATTTCTAGCTCCTAAATATTCATAAAGATTGTTATGTTCTCTCATTTTAGAAAACAAGTGGGAAGACAAGACCACTGAAGATCAGATTAAAAATTCTGGGAGCAACCTAAGATAACTGTACTTACAAGAGGAAGTTGTGAGGGAATCTGAGAACTGTCATAATTTTTAAAGCAAACCAACCAAAAAAGTAGGCATAATTTGAAATGTATTTACTTTTATAATATTTTTACCAGAAATATATGCTTAGCGGTAACAGGAATTCGGTCTTTTCAAAGCATTTGACATGCAAAAAATACTATGAAATTGCATATGTGAATATCACTATTTGAATTATAGCCATAGAGGAGCTGTGTTGCAAAGGATTGCTTCCTTTCAATCTCTTTATTTTCAGGCAAGATTAACAAGTCAGAAAATCTGGCCTTTACCTGATGTTGGTAGAAATGTAAGGACCTATAAATACATATAAAATTTTGAATGAAATAGGCATCAATTATGTGCTGGTCACCGCTTCTTCAAAGAAGTCATATGGTAAACTTCAAACTTTCCCCATAGAATAGTGTGGGGAAACCTTCAAATCGATTCCAATTCTTAATTGAACAAAGAAAAATTTTAATAGAGTAAATTCATGTGACTTCATTATGTGTGCAAAAGATTTCATATGTCCATCATTACTTCATAGGCACATCACATATCACTCTGGACACAAATACTATAAGCATGAGCAATGTGAAGAGAAGCCATGTGAATTTAAACAATATGGGAAATCTCTCATATTTCTCTCAAAAGTGTTCACACACAAATGTTAATGCAAACTGGAGATAGACCATATGAAAATACAATATGTGGGAAAGTCATCAGTTGTTCCAATGACATTCAAAGACATGAAGAAACTCATACTGGGTGGCAACTCTATGAATGTCAACAAAGTGGTGAAGCCTCTTCTTCTCTCCCAGGTGTTCAAAGACACATGATAACACACAGTGGAGTTAAAACTTTTCAATGTGAAGTATGTGGGAAAGCCTTTAATTTCTCCTCTTTATTTAGAAGACATGAAAGAACTTTTTCTGGAGAGAAACTCTCTGAATGTAAACAGGATGGTCAAACCTTTATTTCACACACAAGTCTTCAAAGGCACAGGATCACACACATGGGGAATGCACATTTCAAAAGTAAAGTATGTGGGAAAGACTTTGCTTATCCCAGTTTACTTAGAATACATCAGAAAACACATACTGTAGAAAAACCCTATGAATGTCAACAATGTGGAAAAGCCTTTACTACTGCCTCTTATCTTAAGATACATGAACAGACTCATACTGGAGAGAAGCCTTATGAATGTAAGCAGTGTTGTAAAGCCTTCACTCAGTCCTCTCACCTTCACTCACATGAACAAACTCATACTGGAGAGAAGCCCTATGATTTTAAGCAGTGTGGCAAAGCCTTTGCTAGATCCAGTGAACTTCAAATACATGGAAGAGTGCATACTGGAGAGAAGCTCTATGAATGTAAGCAGTGTGGCAAAGCCTTCACTCAGTCCTCTCACCTTCACTCACATGAACAAACTCATACTGGAGAGAAGCCCTATGATTGTAAGCAGTGTGGCAAAGCCTTTGCTAGATCCAGTGAACTTCAAATACATGGAAGAGTGCATACTGGAGAGAAGCCCTATGAATGTAAGCAGTGTGGAAAAGCCTTTGCTAGATCCAGTGACCTTCACAGACATGGAAGAATGCATACTGGAGAGAAGCCCAATGAATATCAACAACGTGGAGAAGCCTTTGCCACATCTTGTTTGCTTCACACATGTGAAATTACACATACTGCAGAGAAATAATATGCATGAAAACAATTGGTAAATTCTTCTGTTATTACTGTTTCACTCATATACATGTAGGAAGTTTCCTGGAGAAAAATACTTTGAATGTAAAATATGGTAAATCAATATTTCATGTCATCATCAAGCACAAGAAAGGGCTCACACTGCTGAAAATATATGTGTGTGTGTGTGTGTGTGTGTGTGTGAGAGAGAGAGAGAGAGAGAGAGAGAGAGAGAGAGACTGAGACCCAGACCCACTGGGGATTTAGTCTGGTGGTGCTCTACCACTGAGGTACATTCCAGTTACTTTTTACTTTTTATTTTGAGACAGGGAGTTGCTGAGTTTCTTAGGGTCTTCCTAAGGTGCTGAGGCTAGCCTCCAACATGGATTCTTCAGAATCAGCCTCTCGAATCTCAGGAATTAAAGGCATACACCACCACATCCAACTGAGTAATTTTTTAAATGTGAAAAATATCACAAATCATTCCATTTTCCCTGTTTTCTTTCACTCACATTTCACTCACATCGAAAAACAAACCCTCTGATTGTGGGGGATTTGCTAAATTCTGTCAGCTTCCCATCCCAGCCCTGTTTTCCTTCTTATATATGCAAACACTCATGCAGAGAAGCCCTGTGAATGTGAGAAATGTGGGAAATCTTCTAGTTTTCTCATTTTTTTCCTAAGGACTGGGAATATTGTTTTGGAATGAAAAGAATAAATGCTATGCAAGTAAGAAATATAAAGGGTTCAGCCGTTCTAGTTTTGTTCAGTTGTATAAAAGGACTCATGCTGTAGAAAATGCTGAGTATGAGCTATGTGGGGCAGTATTCAGCTTTCAGAGTTTTCTTCAAAGACATAAAAGAATTCACATCTGGGAAAATCCTTTTTCTATCTTTAAAAATTGCAGTAACATTTTCAACTTTCCAGGTCCCTTTGAAGAGCACTTAAGAAATCATACTGGAGAAAAGCCTTGTAGGTAGAAATGTGGTGAGACCTTTGCTTGTTTCAGATTCATTTGAACTTGTTCAGACTTGAGGAAATTTTTATTTTGTTTCATTTCATTTATTTATTTTGAGATAACCACTGTAGGTGTGTGAAAATGGCGTGTGCCTTCATTTCTTTTTTTGTCTATTCAGAGGTAACAAAACGGCACCCTGGGTTGGAGAGAAGCATTGCATCAGCATGAAGATTTGAAAGCAACATGTTTTTCTGAGTTAAATCTCTCTTATTGTTAGATTCCATTTTCCTGTAATTTAAGTCTTTAGAGTCTAATGTTTCATTACATATTGTGTATGTTAGTTTAGGCCTTTCCAATCCAGCCTTTGGTACATATTGGTGAAATGGCTCTTCTGAACTTCTTTCCTCTCTTTCATTGTTCAGATTTCACCCAGGAGTGTTCTACCACTGAGTTTCTCCACAGTCCTTTTGATTGTTATTTTTTGAGATGGGGTGAGCCTGGCAGCTAGGACCATAGGGATGTGTCTGTGTACCCTGTATCTGGCCTCTTCCTTTTCCTTGATTGCTTATTGATCTGTTGATGACTCTGGGACCACCACTCTTGTCACTTATGCTTGTTCTAAGTCTCATGTATTGTGCTGTATGTAGGCACATTAAAGAGCATTATAAAATAATGTCATTTGTGTATATTGTTTGGAGAGGCACTTTCTCAAAATATATTTTTCCCTATATTGAGTTGCTTTCTCTTTTCTTTTCCCAGTTCTGGGGACCTAATCCTGCCTTGTGCATGCTAGGCAGGCATTCTAGCACTGAATATTCTGTAGCTCAGGTTGCGAGTTTGCTGCTGCTGTGTGTGTGGACCCCACTGATGACCACATCAGCAGATGCAGCTCTTCAGGTGTTTTCTCCACAATTCCAGCTGGTCTCTTCCTTCTTAAAGGTCTTTCATACCAGTGATTTTTTTTTAAAAAACTACATCCCACTTAGGTTTTCTCCCCATGAATAATACTTAGGTGGAATATGCCAGAAAACCCAGGCTTGATTTCTCTCTGTGTTTAGAGTACCTCAGTAGCCCTGGGAAAATTGTGTGATGGTTTTCTTAATACATACTACATTACCAAAGACTTGGTAAGGAGCATCCCAGTCTGATGTCTTAATATAGCAGCACTTCATTCTCCACCAAATAATCTTAAATAAGCTTCTCAAGAGACCTTCACCATAATTTTCTTTCAACAGAATGTCAGGAAAAGATTTGGCAAAGATCTCACTGTAGGTTATAACACAGACTTCTGCTTTTGTGGTAAAGCTTGGAAGATCTCTGGCCAATCTTACAACTGATACACAAAGCACTTTCTGTGAACTAATCAAAACAAAACAAAAAAAACACCTTTATGTATATTCCTACAAAAAATATAAACCTTCGTCCCTCTCCCACTGGGTGTAAATAAAGATCAACGAAATTCCAAGCAGTGATACAAAAAAATGTAGGTGATACCCCCAGAACCCTGCAGCTAATAAATGTGCTCCTGGAACATTCCTTGGGTGTCTAGCCTCATGTGCCCTACATCACTAATGGAGCTACAGCCTCCAACCAGGTGATATTGTGCAGTACTTGCTGTGGAGAGGGCTGTTTCTGCTCAGGCTAAAAGATTCAGTGACCTGTCCTAAGGATTCAAAGAATCCTGAGAAAAACCTCACCCACAACCTATTCAGGAATCATGGATCTTGTGTGATCATTGATAAGAGTTTCTTACATACTTGTGTCAAAATATTTAAGGTAGCCAACATGCCAAAGATGGGGTGATTGTCACTGCTATCTCTCTTGCCAGACTTTTGCTGTGTCTCAGTGTTCATTTGGAAAGGAAGGCCAAAAGAGTGTGCTGTGGCACTTCTGTTTTCAATAAATACAGCTTAAGCCATCCAGTAAAACTTCATCTTTAAAAGATAGTTTTGAACACTTCTCAGGATTTCCAAAAACTTTCTTTACATCTAATGAGTCAGTGTGGCAATTTCCTGGTTTTACATCTTTGATTCAGTAGAAATATTGCATAGAGGTGTGTGAGCACTTGACACAGTATGGACTTCTTTGTAATACATCCATTTGCCAAAGGCAGTAGTTGCAGGCTTGCTCCTGGGCAGTGTGAGGAACTGGAGTGAATGCAACTGTCCTGGGGTGTGAGCATTTTTTTGTAGGAGTTCAGTCTTGGTGAGTACATCAGTGCAGGAATCAGACTTTTAGGAGGTCTACAGAATCTCCTGTCTGGACCTGCCTGTACCTTTTGGACAATAGTGTTGTCATGTGAGGTGGCAGGTGGATGGCTAGCTTCTAATGGATTTGGATTTGTAGCTGAGCAAATAGTGAGAATGTACAATGATTAAATGAGAATTAAAATATTCTTTGTCATACCGAAGACATGATTTGGGGGCCAAACACAATAACAAGTAACCTCTTGGACCTTGAATCACATATTTTCCTTCATGTATCCATTTTCTCACAAACTTTTGTAGTGTGATGCTTATGTGGAACAAACTGAGATAAACATGGAGAAGTTTATTTAATGGTACAGTGTACTAGAAGTTTTAAAGACTTGCAGCAGACTTAGATTCCACTATTGTTAAAATTTTATGAAAGACTCTGAAATTCTCAAAATTCTTGTGAATCCCCAGGTGCTGTGGCATACACCTGAAATACCAGTGGCTCAATATTCTGTGGCAGGAGGATTGTGATTTCTTTCATTTTTTTAAGAGAGAGAAAGAATTTTTTAATATTTATTTTTTAGTTTTCAGTGGACACAACATCTTTATTTTATTTTTTTGTGGTGCTGAGGAATAAACCCAGCACCCCCACGCATGCCAGGTGAGCATGCTACCATTTGAGCCACATCCCCAGCCTATCTATCTTTTCATTTTTCTTAAACATTATTTTTTACTTGTTGGTATATATATATGTATATGTGTGTGTGTATATATATTCATTCCTAAGGATCAAACCCAGTGCCTCACACATGCTAGGCACGTTGTCAAGCACTGAGCCACAACCTTAGCCCAAGAGTTCTGATTTGTAAGGTGGCCTCCCTGGATAACAAGGAGTAAAGAACTCAGTGAGACCCTGTCTCTAAGAAGTAACTCAAATAATAAATAAAAAAGAAGGCTGGGAGGTGACTCAGTGGGTTAGTACCACTTAGTTTAATTCCCAGTACCGCCAAGAAAAATGCATTAGGAACCAAGTTTTAATAAACCGTATTATGGGCAGATGGGCTTGTCCATTATACTGTTTTCTTCTTTGGATTCTCAGGCATGGTTTATTAATTCAGGAACTCTGTAAAATTCACAAATTCAATAAAAAGCAAGTGTATTGTTTTAAAAAAATAATAATATAGCAAGGTCCATGAGGGGCATCTTCCTGCTCTGGGAACCTCAGTAATTGGTAGTCATCAAAAGTAGCCATAATGTCCTTATCATAAAGAGTTTGTGAAAGCTTCTATTGTGCAGGAATCTCTGAAGGTCCTGAAAGTGCATGTCTTTTCAGAGCCTTTTGGTGGAGGAATTCCAAATGGAGGTCTCTGATTTATAGATGATGTCATTGGGGAAATCAAGTGAAACTGATAATTGAAGAACACATTGCCACATGGTCGAGTACTGTCTAAAAGGTGTCAGGTTTTCTTGTCTTTAAGGAGTGTGTCAAGCAACTTTGGAGGAGGATGTCAGCAATTTACAATGTGCTCCTGCAAAAATGTGATGCTGTGAGTCTCTGCTCAGGTCATTTGTGAAAAGCTGATGAGTAGTCTGAAAATGTATTTGGTCCTGTTAGTGATAAGGACAATTTGCATTAGAATGTTATTGAAATAGAGAAAACAGAAAATATTAGCCAAATCTGAGGCCAAAATATATACCAGTTGTTGATTAGATAGGATTAGTAATTTTCATTATATTTGGTATTGAGTATGGATACTTACAGATGGGACCAGATCATCAAAGTAACAGTAATCTACCCAAGGCAAATGTTGAGATAGAGAATATCTGTGTTTCTGTAGTTGGTATTTTATTTTTTTCTCTGTGATTATCAGTGACTGTGTTTAAACATTTCAGGATGCCCAGATATAACTCTGATTTTTCCATATTTAATGAATTAGAAAATATTAAACTATTAAATATTATGAGAAGCACATCAGATTTTATAAGACTTTTTAGTTCCCATATACCTTGTTTTAACATATCAAAAAAAAAAAACATGAAGTGATTTAATTAGAGATTGATGGTGTTTATTTATTTATTTTTACTACTGGGGATTGCTGTGACAAGTGTGGCCAAACTAGCAGGTTCTGGCAAGGTTTGATGGGACACTGGAAGAAATAAAAAGTCACACACACAGAAGATACAACATCTGGGATTGGGTGGGGCACTGCTCTATGATGGAGCAGCAGGTCTAAAGAATTATACCAGGGGGGCCGAGGATGTGGCTCAAGTGGTAGCACACTCACCTGGCATGCGTGGGGTACTAGGTTTGATACTCAGCACCACATATAAATAAAATACAAGATGTTGTGTCCAGCAAAAACTAAAAATATAAATGAACAAATATTAAAAATTATCTCTCTCTCTCTAAAAAAAAAAAAGAATTATACCAGCAATCTTTATTGTATATCTTTCATTGATCATATTAAAGACTATGCAAGCATTATTCTTTGTATTTATGAAAGTTACACAGTTATCAACAGTATGCAGGTATTTCCTCAGTTACAATCTATAGTTGGAATGTGCAATGTTAAGAGCACTGTGCAGCTCTCAAGAAAGTCCATCCTTTAAAGTTACTTTAAAGCATCCTTTAAAGCAGCGGAACAGGTGAAACATTGTGGTTGACTTACCAAGGAACTTTGTGCCTGAGAATAAGGTCAAAGCTGAAAAGTTTCCCACAACAGAGTCTCCCCCATGGAGAGCATTGCCATAGCAACCAGGCATCCTATACTTTTGCATAGAAACTTTTCCAGTCACCAAGCATGCCACTGCCATTAAGTCATTAGAGACCTCAATCTCAGACACTTGTCTCCCAATCACTGTCACTGGTCTCCACAGAGGATTTAACTCAAGGCTGCTTTACCACTGAGCTACACCCTAACCAAGACTCCCCCTCTTTTTTCTTTCTTGAGACAGTGGTGGACTCTGTTGCCCAGGCTGACCTCACACTCATCTAAAACTGGAGCAATGTGGTCTCTGAACCTTTACCCCAATGGCAGTCACATTTGCTGAGAACTTAGCTGAAGTGGTTAAATTAAAGTAATGACTTTGGAATTCTATAGGATGTGACTACTGTTTCCAACCCATTCTACCAGGCCTGGTAGAAATTTGCAAGTCCATTTTTATGTCTCCAGATCATTAAAAAAATATATTTTTTTTCAAATTTTCACAGATGTACCAATATCACACAGACCCTAAGTACTTGGTAATGAGGGCAGGGATTATGGTTAATTCGTTGGAATTGTGTGGATCCATTCTGCCTTCTGATTTGTCTTCCCTATTTTCTCTCTCACTCATTTTAGTACAAGGGATTCTTAATTACTAAGCCACATCCCCATACCCTCTTTCATCCCCATGACAGTAGAATGCATATATATACACTTTGATATATCATACTTGGATGGGATATCATTTCTCATTTTTCTGAGTGTACACGTTGCAGAATCATTTTAGTCATGTAGTCAAATATATACATACAGTAATGATATCTGTTTCAATCTACTAATATCTTTCCTATTCCCACATCCCTCTCCCCTCCCTCCCATCACTTCCCTCAACCATCATCAGCACATTAGAGAAAACACTTGTCTTTGGTTTTGTGAGACTGGCTTATTTCACTTAGCATGATATTCTCCAACTCCAAACATTTACTAGAAAATGCCATAATTTTAGCCTAGTTTCAAGCTGACTAATATTCCATTGATTATATATACCACATTTTCTTTATCCATTCATTTTTCAGGAACTACCTAGGTTGGTTCATAGTCTAGTTATTGCAAATTGAGCTGCTATAAACATTGATGTGGTTGCTGAGGAGGTCATACATGTGAAATATTTTTTTAAAAAAACAAGTTGCTGAGCAGGAGAAAATATTTTACGTTACATATTTATTTATTTCATAGTATTCAGACTATAAAAGGAACTCTAGTGACTCCATAATAAAATGATCAACAAATTAAAAAATGAATTCCGAATTGTGAACTCCTCAGATATTTCTGCTACTCTATGTTCTTTTCTGAGAATGATTTTCAAAATGCTAATTGTTACTTTTTTCTCACAGTCATCTGGAAGATTCTAGTGAAAGGGCGCCCTTGTCCTGCACCTGGCCTAGGTTCCTAGAGTGCTCCTTCACCCCCAGGATGGGGTGAAGGGCTCCTGTGGAATGAACTCAGGGGCATTGACCACTGAGCCACATCCCCAGGCCCATTTTGTGTTTATTTCATAGACTGGGGCCTGGTTGCTTGACTAAAACACTCAGGTTTACTCCAGGGGAACTAGGCTAATTGGGCTACAAAAAATAACCACCCAAGAGACAGAAATACCTTTTCCTTTGGGGGTGCTGTGATGGCTCCTCTCACCTTAAGGTTCTGCATAAAGAGAGAGGGAGCACCTGCTGACCCCTTTTATTGAGAAGAAGCTATTCAAATGAGGCAAGGCATCAGGTATCAGTGGGCTGAGTTTAGCTTCCTGATGTCTGCTGTCAGCAGGTTGATTGACATCTAGGAAGGACACACCCAAAGGCACAGTAAGAAAAGAAGACACACAAAAGCATTTCCCTGGAACATTCTATCTCAAACAGGGCAAGGGGTAATATTACAAAGGAACAGGTGAGCATAGCTCGACCCATGGGGATGTAGGAAGGCATGCCCATGCAGTAGGACACAGTCACATGACCCTAAAGATTGGGTATCCTTTGGATTACTTAGGCAATCAGGTCACAGAGCAATCAATGATGATGCCACATCAATCAGAAGGGGAATCAGACACAGTCACATGCTAGTTTGGCCTCCCACAGACTAGGTCTCACTGAGTTCAGCAGTGTTATTTTATCTCCCCTGTTTGTCTGAGGTTATCCACATGCTCTGTGCAAACAACCAGAACCTCTGAAGCCTGAGGAAACTGAGGTCCCATCTCTACTCTCTGCTCAGGTGACACAGTCTGAGGCTAACATGAATGCTGAGAGCAGGGCAGCCATGTTATCCCACAGGAGCCAGGCAGGAGGTGCCCTTCCAACACACTTTCCACTCCCCCTGCAGGTTTCTTAATGCAAGGAGGAACGACGGAGTCTGACTCTCATTTATGCTTCCACTGCAAGTGAGGTTACAGAACAACTCCAAAGCTGTAGAGGACACATTTTAGTATCATGTCCAACTACAGCATCAACTAGTTATGAAAATTAAATGTTTCCCTGGCTCATCAGAATGAGAGGATCTGGGAAAAGGCTGTCAGTGTTGAGGATGGGGACATGTGCTTTTTTCATAACCTTCCTGGGATCCCAGGAAGAGTCTCCCAGTTTTCCCATCTCCTCAGAACTGGTGGGACTCATTGGAGCTCCTTAGGCCCCAGCTTCACCTGCTGCTGAGGAAGAGGGTTCACCTGACCTTGTGTGCGGAGGTAATTCCACTGACAGTGCTTGGACCTGCAGGCCAGGAGACTGCAAGTGATGCTGGGTGTTCACAGGGCCATCCTCAGAACCGTGGGCCAGTCTAGTCATCCCCCAGGACTCATTGTGCTCCAGATGTCATCATTCAACAGTGACAACATGTGACCCTGTATGTGGAAAAAGGTCCCAAGCATCACCTGCATGCAAGTGGAAGAGGCCACAAATCATTTAGCTTGTTAAACAATGAGGCCTGAGACTGAAGCCATCCAAGTCTCTCTGATCTAGCACAAGGTAGAAGACAACACAGTTCTGGTCTCCTCAGCCAGAGCAGCACAGCAACATTTGTGTGGCCATCTGATGCTCTGACTCCCCTTCACACAAAAGGAAACTGAGCCTCTGGTGGGACACACCAATCACAGGGGTCAAGGATGGAACCAGGATCCCAGTCCATCTGTGTGACTCCTTGAACCCACGTGTAGCCTGAAATTTCCCCAGACCAAGGCAGCCCTCCCACATCCAGTATCTTTAATTTTCACTTTAAAACTAGAAAAAGTGGGCTGAGATGATTCATGTGGGTGCTTTTCTGGCCAGGCACCTAGTATGGATTGGCTGGCACTGGGGTGGGCAGAAGAGTCTCAGTCCTCTCCTCCAACTCCAAATCCCCCTCCAGGGAAACCCTTGTGTCTCAGCTCTTGTGGTGCCCTTGCTGCCAGAGGACAGGCCCACCTCAACCCCCAAGCCCTTTGTGGCTGTCCTGACCATGGGAATTCTGGTCATCCAGCAGGACTCCCTATTGCCTGTCTAGGTCTCACCTTCCTACTCGATTGTTTGAAAAGATCAGAGTCCAAGCTGTATGCAACCAAGCAGCCAGAAAGAAGATCTGGGGCAGAGTTGTGTCCAATTCTCACCATATTTCTTGTTCTGGGCCACATGTCCTGATGAAATATGGACTTAGACATGACTGGGATTGTCACTGTCCTGGAAATTGGTGTTGCAGAGGTCTTTGCAGAATACCAGATCACATCTGCAACCCAGGTGACTTGGTACCTTATCCCCAGCCCAAGACTTGTGTGTGTCCCTCCTCTTGGCAGGAGTAGCCTCCAGAACTCAACCTTCACATGGGAGGAAGATGTGGCATGTCTGTCATTCTGTCATTGCTTCCCCACTCATTGTCTTCATGGCACCTGACTCTTCTGTTAGACATGTGATCCTCTTTCAGGTGCCAAAGTCAGCTTGTGTTTTCAGCTGACCCTGGAATGGTTCATATTGGTAAGAATGTGAAAGGAGGTAGCATGTTGCTTTCATATCCCAGGAACGCCACCAGGGCGGATCATCTATCATTGTGTGGACTCTACAGGCTTTTGTGTGTCCTGGACTGTGTTTTGGGTTTCATGCAATAGTAAACCCAAACAAACACAGAATAACCAAATTCTAAACTCTAATTGACATCAAACTAAGGACTTTACATCTCATTAATGAAATATTTTTCTTTGTGCCAGGTGTGGTGGTGGCTGAATCCCAGCCACTAGGGAGGCTGGTGAAGGAGAATCAAGAGTGCACAGCCAGCCTCAGCAAAGTTGAGCAGTAAGCAACTCAGTGAGACCCAGGCTCTAACTAAAATACAAAATGAGGCTGGAGATGTGCTCACTGATTGAGTGCCATTGAGTTCAATCCCCGGCACCCCTGATTCCCCCTCCCCCCAAAAAAGCCAACTATTTCTTCTAATTGGCAGAATCCCTGTGGGACAGTAGTCATTGTGCTGCTTATTTGTAACAAACAAGTTTTTTTTTTTTTTTTTACTGTAATCTCATAGCTGTGTCATTATTATTGGATTGGCATTGGGAAAGAGGATGGAGCATTCAGTAACACTTTAACCTCATGTGTCCATGTCTCACAGCTGTTATTTCTCAATAAAATTTGGTTTTGAAATATTTTGACTGATCTTGGGGAGGTAGTATAGTAGAGCTCACTCATGGTGTCTGTTTTCATGGTGTAGGTCTCACATCATTTTATTTTCAAACTCTTTATACATTTGCATCCCAGCAGTGACCCCTGCACATAGCACAGAATTGAACCTTGTTTTCATTCTGATGATCTCTACCTTAGGATAGGATTGTTCAGTCAATTTCCATATAATGTCACTGTTGATATAGTTTGATTTATGATGGCCTTTTACACTGTTCTATTTTCTTATGTCTTTTTCCTCCTCTATTACTCTTCAGGGTGTTTTTTTTTTTAAAACTGGCCATTGAGCCTAGGGGTGCCGTGACACTAAACTACATGCCCTGCCCCTTTTAAGTTGTATTTTGAGAGAGGGTGAAGCTAAGTTGCAGAGGCTGGCCTAGAATTTTTTACCCTCCTGGCATGGTTTGCACCACCATCCCAAGATACTGCTCTACTTTTGTTTTGTTGGTGGTGTTGTTTCCTAAAAAATAATTTATTCAATGATTTTTTTTTCAGTTTTTTTAATGTATTGGTTTAGAGATGTGTCATCAAGTGTGAAAAATATGCTCACTTTGCCAAACACAAAGATGGCCTTGTTATAGATCTGACACTGTTAAACCAAAACAGAAGATAAAGACCAAGACTCCATTTTGAATCAAATTAAAGCAAGCTTATATTTATGTATCCAGGAGCTGGCCATGACTGTCTCTCCCCAATATCTGGGCTAGAGTTACCCCAGCTCTCTAGGAACACAGTTTTGTAGAACAAAAGTTGCAAATTGGGGTGTCTTGAGATTTGGAGGATCATAATACAAAAGCAGATAGTAGGTTAGTGATCTACATGGCTTAACATTTCAAGGTAGCCAATCCCAACCTCTGAATATATGAGGCACCACCAGGTTTTAGAGAAGGTTGTTATTTGGTCAGGGGAAGCCAAGTTTGCCAACATGTTATCAACCACCACAAACTTCTGGGAGGGTCATCTCGCTTCCCAGGTATTTTCCCTGTCTCATACTGATTGGTGGTTGCTAAGGGAGTTGCTATGGGTCCTCACATAGCCTGACTGTGTCAGGGATACCTGGCTCCTCAGATTCTCCTGTTATTTGTAGATAAACAACTCAGTAGGGTGAGTTTGTGCCTAGGAGTGCTCTGTGGGTCTTTCCAAGGACAAGGGTAATATCCCCTTCCTTGGACAGGCTTTGCTTTGAGGTAGAGGCTGGTTTCTCAAGGGAAAGCCAGGCAAGCTTATATTTATGTACCCTTGAGCTGACCATGACTGTCTCTCCCCAAAACCTGGGATAGAGTTACCCCAGCTCTCTAGGAACACAGTTTTATAGCACAAAAGTTGCAAATTGGGGTGTCTTGAGAACTTACAGATAACACAATTTGGACAAGCATAATACGAAAGCAGATAGTAGGTTAATGATCTACATGGCTTAACATTTCAAGGAAATACAAGCCCTGGGCAGGGATTCCAAACAAGTTTAGAAATTGCAGCGGTATCAACACTACAAGCCATATTGAAAAACCAGCCTCTAACTCAGAGCAAAGCCTGTCCAAGGAAGGGACATGACCTTTGACCTTGGAAAGACCCACAGAGCGCTCCTAGGCACATTTCCACCCTGTTAAGTTGGTTATCTACAAATAACAGGAGAGATCTGCTGCACCAGGTGTCCCTGACTCAGTCAGGCTAGGTGGGGACCCACAGCAACCCCCTAGCAGCCACCAATCAACATGAGACAGGGAAATACCTGGGATGTCAGATTACCCTCCCAGTAGTTTATGGTGTAGGGAAACCATGTAGTTCAGCATGAACACCCCTCTTAGCTTAAACCATTCAGTTGAAACGAATCCCCCTTTTGTAGTAACCAATCACCCTTACCCAACTTGTTCCCACCAGTGAATGTGCTAATCATGTTTTAGAGTTGTTGTTTGATTTCCCCGCGGTGTGTCATAATTTGCTAAGAGATGCTTTGATGTATGTGAAGTCCCTGCCTTCTCCAAAGAATGTATAAAACTGCTACAAACCCTGGGCTCGGGGCCTCTCAGCATCACCTGTTGCTGTGTGTGCACAGAGGGCGGAGTTAGCTCACAATAAACACCTCTTTGCTTCTTTTTTTTTAAAGAGAGAGAGAGAGAGAGAGAGAGAGAATTTTTAATATTTATTTTTTAGTTTTTGGCGGACACAAAATCTTTGTTTGTATGTGGTGCTGAGGATCGAACCCGGGCCGCATGCATGCCAGGCGAGCACGCTACCGCTTGAGCCACATCCCCAGCCCCCTCTTTGCTTCTTAAATTGATCTTGGTCTCTGGTGGTCATTTGAGGGTCCCGGATTCAAGCATAACGTATGGGGGCTCATCCAGGATCCCCCTTATAAGCCTACCCGGCCACCCCAATTGAGAGGTGAGGAAAACCCAGCCAGTAAGTGAAGGCATTGCTGATCTGTAAGTTTCTGTACTCTGGTTGCCTGCAGGTTCTGGTTCTGTATTGTGTGGTCAGCAAAGGGTCCAGGTGGATGCACTGAAGGGCATCCGACAGGGTTTTTGGGAGACGTCCCCAGCACCTTTCTGGATTCTGAGTGGTTTGCCTTTAGTAAAGTATTTTGTGAAGTATTTAGTAAAGCACTTTGTAGCTGATGGATCCTCTGTATGCCTCTGCTTTTAGTTCCTTGGTAGCACTCCACGCCGTGCTGCGAATTTTGTGTAACCTGTGTTTCTATTGTCCTGTCCACCTCCACCCCAACACCCTGGCAAGAGAACTAATTCCCCAATCTGGGGTCATCAGACCCAATCTGAGGGGGATACTCCCCCAATCTGTTTGTCTGAGGGGAAGGCCCCATTTGGCTTGGGACCAGCACCCCACTTCTGATTTTTTGACAAACTGAAAAGGAAATCTATGTCTTTGTGTGTCTTTTTTGTGTCTTTTTGTCTGTGTATCTGTTAAGTGTGATGGCATTGCTTTACTTTGGACAGATGCAGAGTCCCAAGTTCTGATCTGCCTTAGATATATGCAGGTAACTTTAGCTAAATTTTAGCCTGAAAATATCCCTGGTATGCTTTTCCTGCTTCCCTGAAAGGGACCAAAAGTCAAGCGAACTGCCAGCTTTTCTGTTCTCAACTTTTACATACCCTTTAGCTGTGTTTTAAAGAACTTTGATAAACTTTACTCCCCTTTGTTAAACGGGACTAGAGAAGCAACATTTTCTTTTCTTCCCCTACTTGGCTGGCTTGAGTGCACCCATTGCAGAGGGAAATGCCTGCTGTGGATCTAAGAACTGGATATTTCCCTTTTTCTTTTTCTCAAAATCCTATCCTCATTATTAAATTGGCATTAATTGGCTTTGAGGACAGGAGCCAAACTTTCAGTTACAAATTTGGACGCCCCAGTGGTACTCTAGAGGAGCCCCCACTCCACTTTCTTGGGGAAACCTAGCACCCCAAACAACTGCATGCTGAGGATGTAAGATAAACTTTTTGAGAGCTGACTACCGAAAAGCTAGGAGATATTGAGCTTGCCTGGTGCCTGGGTTTGCACCAAATCAGAGGAGCTAATCCTGTAAGTAAAAGGAGGGAATGAGGGACTCCCAGCAGCGGCTGAAGCCACTTTTGCTTCAGGGAACTCCCTCTTTCCTTCCCTGCACTGTAAGGATTGCTCCATCTCTGTCTACTTAAAAATAAGGGGACACAGAATGCAGTAAAATTGCCACACTGAGAGTCTTGATTTTACACTTCTAGTTGCCCCTCTGTGAGAACATCTGGTCCACTCATAGGGACATTTATGGTGTCACTGGTGTAAGAGTCATAATTAAATGGGAGTTGGAAACTTGGGGAGATTGTTCTCTGATCTGTTTTAAGGTTATTATAGATTGTTTCTTGGGGATGATCTTGGCTGAATGTGTGTCTAAAAAATGATGTTTTATTTTTACAATCCGGTATCTGAATGGGTTTTTGAAGCATTGCATTGCATAATCTTGCAGTTAAAAGTTGGGTTTAGGTAATTATTTAGTATATGATTTCAGATAATTTATGCCAGAGAACTTAAATACTTAGGATGGAAAACTAAAGAACTCTACTTCCAAGTTGGCAAGTAATTCCCAATCATTCAGTTTTCTCACCAATTTTTGAACTGGGTAGCCTGGGAAGATTTTACTAGGTGTACCAGTGCATTAATTTGGGCAAGGATAGTAAATCATGGTATGGTATCTGTTTCCTTCAGTGTGTAGGATTTAAGAAAGGAAAGTGTTGGATTGGGACATCGGTCTGGCTTATTGAAATGACATTGAATAGCAACAGATTTGGGAATTTTTAAAGCTTAATTTTGGATATACATGGTAGTGTGTGGTTCTCTTTTGGAACTTAATACTACTATAGGAACTTCAGAGCAAGAGAAGTGGCTTAATGATCCTGAAGGGATTTCTTCTGATGGTAGCTTTTATATTATCAAGTAAGATCCTATTTTCAGTTTTGTGTGAGCAAGTTTTTCTAACCTAGGAAGATGTAAAGGTATGAAATTTTGTGAATTGTATTTTAAACTTGTATCATAATTTTCAACATCCAAACCTGAAAATTATGACTTAAGGTTAAAATGCCTTAGGCATGAGGCTTCTGCTCAGAATCCCAGTTTTTCCTGGTCCTTCAGATCTCAGCCACGACTTAAGTTGAAATGCAAATAGAAGAATCCTGCGAGATCAGTAGGAGACTGATCTGAGGCCCAAGGGGAAAAAAATAGTAAAAGGGTCTTTTACCTGAACTCAAACTAGATTAAACCAAAAAGTAAATTGTATGGCATTTACTAATTTCTGGCCAGTCATTTTTTTCTAGGACTCTTGCTTTTTCTTAGATTCTGTATTTTTTTTTTTTTTGAGCTCATGATTTTGATCCTACAGATCTAGGATAATGTTTTTTGATCAGTTTTATTTCTGATCAACTGTGGAGTTTTGTTTTTTTTTTAAACATGGCAATAGAGATTTCACCTGAGAAAAGCTACAAGGCCTTTACTATTGTGTTATGTGTGCACACTTGTGTTATGTGTTGTATGTCTGTATGTGCGTATGACCATATGTAATACACATGATATAAAGATTGGCAGATATATGAGGAGTGCTCATGACAAAAAATGGATCAAAATATCTTTGATTCATGAGATTTAAATGGTTCAATTTAAATTGGGTAAATAGATGAAAGTAAAGATCTTTAAAATTAAGCTTATAAGTTTTTCTAGGTGTTCAAAAAAAACCTAATAAAATGTTGATGTGTATGAAATAATCTGCCTAAATTCAGAAATTTACAAGGATTGTTTCAAAATGTTAACAGAAAAGGAGGTCAACAAATGGAAAAGAGAAATTAAAGGTTCTAGGTATGGATTTAATAGAGGGAAAATGTGTTTCTGGATAAAAGAGTCTATGTGATTAAGTAAATAAGAGGGTTTAAGTAAGTGATAAAAAAAAGGTCTGTGTAAGTTGGTTATATGTGTAAGGTTTTTGAGGAAGTAATCTTAAAGAAATAAAAAATTATATACAACTATGGTTAAACAACAACTGTTATTTTGCAATATTGTAATATGTTATTTCTTTAAGAAATAAATTTGGTTAATATAAAAACATCAATGTAATTGTGGTGCTATTGATATGTTCATATCTTCCAGGTATGAAAATCTGTAATGTAGAAGCATTAAAAGAGCATTATATCAAGCTGGTGTTCTAAAGTTGTATAGTAATTTTAGGCTTAAAAGAAAAAAAAATATGTTGGAGATGTATTTATATCATTTGTGTTCTATAACTGGACTTGTTATCAATAATATATGTAAAGTTCTATGTTACTTTTTACACTGAGATAAAATTTAATGTATTTTTAAGTTAATAAGAGCCTAATCTGTGTGAAGTTTGATACTGTAAAACACAAAAGTACTTTGCTACTTTTCTACAAAAGGTTAAAAGCTTTCAGTCTTTCTTTAATTCATGTTTTAGATGTGATATTTTATTGTGTTAGCTAATATTCATGTGAACTTGAACAACAATTTATGTAGGCTTTATAAAATGATGTTTAAAAAGCAAAGGTCAGCTTCAGAACTACAGTACTTAAGATTTATGAAGAGCCCCACCTTACCTGAGATAAGGCTCTGTGTCCCATCTCACAACATGTAAAAATGACTACGAAAGAAGTAGGCCAGATTTCAGTACATTTAAAGTTGTGTCCAAAAGTTGTTTATTTTCCCAAGATTACTAGGATCTCAAACAGGGGATTATAATGTATAACTCTGCCAAAATTCAAGGTAGCTATTATATGAACTAAATATGTTTTTACTCTTGATAATTTTATATTGTAGTTTTCTTATAAATGGTCTAAAGATTGTCTGTTAATGTTTTTCAGAGGTACTGATTTAAGAACACACAACCTGGGTTGATTTAATATAATGAGTTATCACCTACAGGATAGAGAGATAGACATTAAAGCCCAGTACTCTTAATATAATGTTCTTGAAATTTATTTGCTGGATGTTTAAGATTAAGTTTTAAAATTAAAGTTAAATTAAAAGGGCTGTGAAAACCAATATTTGGCTCTTGCCCTCTGAGTTCCTCTGAATCCAGGGAACAGGGAACTTCTCTAAAGAGCTTTGCAACTCTGGGCCATATAACCTCCCGATCAGGGAGATTAATGAGACCACTGGAGAACAGAAAGCCAATCAGTGCATTTGCTATGAAGCGGAGGGTCATCAGAGAAAGGAGACATCCCTGATGCTTCCAAGGGAAGCCACATGGTCAAGCAAGGCCTGGACCCATCCTAGCACAAATAGCACTAGCAGAACTGAGAAGCTGCTGTAAAGTTCCCCCAGGACTCCCAGGGAAACTCAGCTGACTGATAACAATAGATAGAAACAAAAGCCAGTTTTACTTGCTTCATCTTACACACTTAGCAAACACAGCTATTCCTGGGCACTTTAAATAATAATAATAGTTAAATGTAACTTCCAAGAATAAGTAAACTGGAGGCTACAAAAGAGATTCTTAGGCAGGAATGCCTGATAATTATCAAAAGGAACTGCCAGAGTAGTTTTTAGTTTAAGGCCTACAGATATTGTTATCCTACACAGGTAGGCTTAGTGTTTGCTAGTTTGATTATCCAGCCCTAAGTAATAGAATTAAAGGTTTCTCTATTAGACACAGAGGTCATACTAGTAAAAGGATTTTGCAAGATAAGATGACATTAAATTATTAAACTGTATCTTAAGGGGAAGGACATCTGTAACCCTAAAAGTTAAAATGATAAGTTTACAGTCCTTATAACTGGGGATGTTAAAGCCTGGTGAGGGAACTTCTGTACAGTCACATGTTCCAGCTGCTGCAACACTTATTCAGTACTCATGGTTTTTGTTTCTCTCATAGAAGCACCCATCCCCAGGTGACAACCTGTTTTTCCCCAACCAGACCTCAAATGGACCTGACTTCTAAAAGGGAACTCATGTCCCCCACATCATCCCCCATGTCATCGAGCCCCCTCATGTTCGACACCCCTTTTCAACTCTGAAGCAGCCAGAAGGAGCTATCACCCCTTCTCCTTACAGCAATAAAGAGTTCCTAAAATTAGGGGGGAATGAAGCCAGAAATAGATAGAAAGTGTAGTTATGTAAATCGAGTCAGGTTAGTTCTAGGAGGCCAATTTTGAGTGAGTCTGGGAAGTTGAAGACAGTCCCCTGAGATTACTGTTTACCAGGATGTACAGTCTGCCCAAATAGGCCCCCAAATGAGGGAATCATGATTGTTTCCCAAGTTTCCAGACAAAGGGGGGAATGAAAAACCAGCCTCTACCTCATAGCAAAGCCTGTCCAAGGAAGGGACATCACCATTGTTCTTGGAAAGACCCACAGAGCACTCCTAGGCACATTTCCACCCTGCTAAGTTGTTTATCTACAAATAACAGGAGAGATCTGCTGTACCAGGTGTCCCTGACTCAGTCAGGCTAGGTGGGGACCCATAGCAACCCCCTAATAGCCACCAATCAGCATGAGACAGGGAAATACCTGGGATGCCAGATGACCCTCTCAGTAGTTTATGGTGTTGGGAAACCACGTAGTTCAGCACCAACACCCCTCTTGGCTTAAACCAATCAGTTCAAAGGAATCCCCCTTTTGTAGTAACCAATCACTCCTCCCCAACTTGTTCCTGCCAGTGAATGTGCTAATCATGTTTTAGAGTTGTTATTTGATTTTCCCGTGGTGTGTGATGATTTGCTAAGAGATACTATGATGTATGTGAAGTCCCTGCCTTCTCTAAAGAATGTATAAAACTGCTGCAAACCCTGGGCTCGGGGCCTGTCAGCATTACCAGTTGCTGTGTGTGTGCACAGAGGACCGAGCTAGCTCACAATAAACACCTCTTTGCTGTTTACATCGATCTTGGTCTCTGGTGGTCTTTTGGGGGTCCCGAATTCGAGCATAACAAGAGATCTCTTCTGGGGACAGTGAGGTGCCTGGCAAGGCACATACACACTCTTTCCTTTAAGTAGTATTGGTTAGTAAAGAAATTTTTGTTGGGAAGACAGAGAATTTTCTGGAGAGATACATTGCACTTCTATCTGTGACAGGAGTAAAATGTCACACTCTCTTTGGTATTGGTTTTGTGGTGACAGAGAGGTGTCTGAGGAGGCACATAAACTCTCCTGTCTGGAGCATTAGCAAGACATTGCACTCTGCTCCCTGGGTTTTGGTGCCTGGTTCTTGGTCTCCTGTCTTCATTCTGTGTTCTGCATGTTTTTTCTGCCTTTTTGTGGTGTGTCATCTCTAGTAGAAACATAAGATATTTGAAAAACAGAACTGATAAGACAAGTAAGCTTGATACTCCTTGGAGCTATGTTTTAGGAAACTTTGACAAACTTCACCCCCTTTTATGCAGGAGTAGGGAAACAACTTTTTTTCTTCCCCTAGTTGGCTGCCCTTGAGCACACCCACTACAGGAGGGAGATGCCTGCTGAAGATCTAGAAAGTGGATATCTCTAAAATTATCAAATGAATACTAATAAGTCATTGGAACATCCTGGGAATGTCTACTGAAATGCAACTCCTGAAAAATTTCTTTGAAACCCCTTTTCCCTCCTGATCAAAATAGCCAGAGCCTTTGGGACTGGAGTTTCCTGTGTTTCTCCTTTGCTAGAAGAGCAATAAACCTTCTTTTTTTCTATTTCTCAAAACCATGGCCTTGTTATTAAATTGGCATTGATTTGCTTTGGGGAAAGTAACTGAGCATTTGGTTACAAATTTTGACACCCAGGGTGGGACTCCTGAGCAGCCCACACTCCACTTTCTTGGGGAACCCTAGAACTCCAAGCAACAGTTCTTCCAACCTGAGGATGTAAGATGAACTGTTCAAGAGCTGACTACTGAATGTAAGGAGACAGGCAAGTGTGCCTAGCATCAGAATGAATAAGAGGAGCTATTCCTGTAAGTAAATGGAGGGATTAAGGAACTTCAAGCAGCTGTTGAGGACCCCTTTTCTTTGAGGAACTTCCACCTTACTTCCCTGCACAATAAGAATTACTCTATTTTTGTCTACTAAAAACAAACAAAACAAAACAAAACAAAAACAAGCAAACAAACAAAAAATCTGAATGCAGTAAATTCACCAAACCTTGATTTTACAGTTCTGGTTCCCATTTGTGGAGCATCTGGTCCACTCATGGGGACATCTATGTTGCCACTGGTATAGGAGTCATGGTTAAATGGGAGTTGGGAACTTGAGGAGATTTTTTCCCCTATCTGCTATGTCTATTTTAAAAGTTCCATTTGGTTGGCCATAGTTTGGAGAGACCCTGTCTTTGTCTTCCATTGTAATTTTGTTTATATCTGTTTCTGGCCCTTTTAGACATGGGCAATAATTTGTTGATCTCATCAGTTGTTAAGCCACGATTAGACAGGCAGTCAGTGTAGATAGGTAAATGGAGTCAGGTCAGATCTAGGAGGCCAATTTTGAGTCAGTCTGGGAAGCTGGAGACTGTCCCTTTTGGGATTGAAATTTTAACTTCTTCAGAGCCCTTCCTCCACCCTTTTCAAGAACTTGCCTCTGCTCCAACCTGTTGCCAAGGTAACTTGTCCAAAGAATTTTCCTTCCCTACAGGGATATATAAGGTTGTTAATGTATCCTTGGCTACTCCATCCTGCCCTTCCCTCTTCAGTCCACCCCACCATGCATTCCTAGGCCTAGTCACTTAGGACTTCCTTAGGAAGGAAGGAGAAATAAAGGGGGAAAAGGCAGGGGAACAAAGAAAGCCTAGGACATATAAAAAGGGCAGAACACCTCACTTCTTGGGACACCAGGATACCAGCTATGACCCCCTGTTCTCTTGAGGGAGAAGTCTATATTACCCCTTTCAAATAAGCCCTGCTTTATACGGTTGCCTTGGCATGCTTCTCTAATGTTCAAACTTCAACATATGGGGAAGCAGGACTCATCACTGGTAACCAGCAGTATCAATTGTTTCTTGGGAACAATCTTGGCTGAATCGGTCACCTATGTATGTAAATGTGTCTAAAAAAGATGATGTTTTAATGTCACAATTTGGTCTTTGAATAGTTTTTTGAAATAATGTACAATCTTGAAGTTGGGATTTGGCTTGTCAGAGATAAAATAATTATCAGAAACACTAGCATTTTAAATTGTAGGACTAAAAGAAATACATGGGATAATTAGTAAGACAACATCCAGGACTCCTCTGTTTGCATAGTTAGCAATCACAAGCCAGTTTAAACTCTCCCATTTCCTTTCTTGCACTCAGATGTACTCAGTGTATTTTTGAAGCCATATTTACAGATAGGTAGATAGGGTAGTTAGGTAAATCAGGTTTAATATTGAGAATGCAGACCATATTTAGAATGGAGTCCAGGAAAAGGGGAATTGAAAATGTCCCTAAGGCCCAGAGCCCATCCCAAGGAAACGTTAATGAAGCAGCTTTCAGCAAACATGGAGATGCCAATCCAAAAGTCCTTCCTGCCCCAATTACTCCCTTTCAGCCCACCTGTCTCCTACACTTTGGACCTTCCCACCTACATTCCATCACTACAAGATAACAGAACTAAGGACATGAATGCAGGAAAGCTGAAAGAAGATCTTAGCTATAAAAAGGGGAAGACATCACCCTTCCAGGGATTCCACCTCTTGGGTCCCCTTCTTCCTCTGGGGAGAAGTCTTTTCTATTGTCCTTTAATAAAGCTTCAACTTTCCACTCTAAATTTGCCTCAGTGTGCTTCTCTGGTGTTATACTTCAGCATTAGGGAAGCAAGGACTCGTCACCGGTAAATGGCGGTAACATTTTTATGTTGAGATATTTCAGAACTTATATCAGATGTTTGAAATCACCTGGAAAGATGTTATGTTACTACTTAACCAAACTTAGCCTTCAATGTCCCAGGTATGCTTCTGCTTCTCTGTAGGGAGCCAGAAGTCAATTTTCCCTTGAATACAATTGCCAGCTTTTCTGTTCTAACCTCTTACCTTAGACCTCTTAAAAATATCTGAACAGCCTATTACCAAAAGGTCTACTCCCCCTGAGTTATTAACAGGATTTGGAGCAAGATTTAACCTGATTGTCCCTGAGAGAGAAAGAATTACCCTAGGAATGGTCACATAAGGACACAGACCCTTTTAACAGCCAAAGACTTATGTTTTCAAAAGAAATAGAAAGTAAGGTATGATAATTTTGGACACCCAAACCTATCAAATTACCACCTTCAAAAAAAAAAGTTTTAAATGCCTTAGGCATGAGGTTTCTGATCAGAACCAGAAAGTTTCTCTAGCTTCTTCAGGACCTCATCCAGGATATACATCTAAATGAAAATGGAAACTCAGTAAGAGACCAGTCTCAAATCCTGGAGGTTGGGGGGGGGAGTAAAAGTGCTTTTAACAGAAACTTATATTAGATTAAATCAAAAGTAAATCATGTGGTAATTTATTAATAAAAGACTGGTCATTTTTTTTTTCTAGGAATCTTGCTTTTTAAAAATCCTGTATTTTTTTCTTCTGATCAGTCTTAATTTTTATTTAACTATGAAGTTTCTAAACATATGTAACATTGCTATGGAAATTAACCTACAAAAATGTTACAGGCATTTACTGTTATATGGGTGCACACTGAGTATTCTGTTGTTGTACATAAGTGTGTGTGTCCATATGTCATGTACATGATATAAAAATTGGCAGATATGTAAGAAGCACTCATATTTTTTTTGTTTGTTTGGGGTTTTAATGGTTTTTATTCTGAATCTCAGACATCATCAGTGGCTTAATTTTAGCATGGTTGTTTACTTTTTAAAGTTAAGATCTTATTTTTTTAAATGGTTGATATTTTCACATGGTCCAAAATGCCAAATATGCAAAAAGGACAGTGAGTTAGGAGAGTCTCAGCTTTATTTTTCTTCAGCTGTTGGAACGTGATGGACATCATTATATGAAGTACATGTATAAATACTTGAATTGGGTGTCAACGTACTTTCTATATAAACAGAGGTATAAAAATGTGATATATATATATATATATTATATATATATATATATATATATATATATATATAATATATATATATATATATATAATTGAAATGCAACAGAAACAAAATTCATGTGTAAAGGCATGAATTGGTGTGAACATACTTTATATACAGAGATATGAAAAATTGTGCTCTATGTGTGTAATTAGAATTATATTTTTTTAAATGGATCCAAGTACCTTTAATTTATGTGATTTAAAACAGTGAAACTTAAATTAGATAAGTAGATGAAAGTAAAGGTATCTTTAAAATTAAACTTAACTCACAAGTCTAAGTGGTCAAAGAACTAATAAAATATTGATGTCTATAAAATGTCTAATATCTCTTAATTCTAGGGCTTTTATTCAACAAGGAAGAAATGGCTTATATATTCAATATACTTGTCTGAAACCTTGGTAAAAATAAGTAAAGTAAACTCGAAATGAAATTACTCATACATGTGTTTGTTAGACATCTAATTAATTTACAAGTTTAAATGTTAACTGTTAAATATACCATCAAGTTCTCTTAACTCCTTGAATTCCATTGGGTAACACTATTGATATTTGCATAAATGGTAAAAAAAGGAAAAAATGGTTTAATGTTTCTTTGTCATCACTGAAATGGTTACTAAAAATTTAAAGTGCCAACAGGTGTATTTCTATGTACTTAAATATTGTGTTTTCATGACATGGTAAACAGAAGTGATTCTATATGCAAAGACTTATAGAAGAATTCTATATACAAAGGCCCAAAAGTTTCAACTGTTTCAATTAAGAGTAATGTAAACAACCTAAAGTATTTTTTATAAAAATAAAATAATTTGTCTAAATTCATAAATTTACAAGAATTTTTTTTTCCAAATTGTGAACAAAAAAGGGGGTTAACAAATGGGAAAGAGAAATTAAAAGTTCTCTCTCTATATATAAAGTCAAGGATGTTTGAGGTATTCCATAAGGTCAAATGTTAATTTACTGGGATAAACTAAAGTTTTACCTATATTTTAAAAAGACAAGGATTTCTTAAAACATTAACCTACTGATAACATTGTGTTTATTAAGTCTTGTTTTTTGAGCAATTAATCTTGTAGAAATTAAGGATTATACAACTATTGTTACACAAAACCTGTTATTTTAAAATATTATAGTATGTTATTTTCTTAAGAGCTAAACTCAATTAATAAAAAATTAATGTAATTGTGGTGCTATTACTTTTATTTAAATATGAAATATGTTCATATCATCCAGGTATACAAGTTTTTAAGATAAAAGCTTTCAAAGAACATTATATCAAGCTGTTTTTTTTTCAAACTAAAGTTGTGTTGTATTTGGGGGCTATAAAGATGATAAACTTTATTGGAGATTTATTTATCACTTAATGTTCTATAACTGGACCTGTTATCAGTAAGATATACAATTTTATCTTACATTTTACAAGGGAGTGCAATTTAAATACATTTTAAGTTAATGAGAGCCTAAGTTATATAAAGGTTCATATTGTAAAACATGAAAGGATTTTGCTGCTTTTCCACAAAAGATTAAAAGGCCTCTGGCTTTCTTTAACGCATTTTTTAAACATAATATTATATTGTGTTAGCTAATTATTATGGGAACCTGAGCAATAATATATGTAAATTTGTAAAATGATATTTAAGAAAAAAAATCAACTTTAGAACTAGAATAATTCACCTAAGATTTTTATGAGCTCCACCTTCCCTAAGATACGGCTCTGCCTCCTACCTTATTACATGTCAGAATGACTCCAAAGCAGGCCAAACTTCAATTCACTTAAAGGTGTGTTCAAAGGATTGATTTTTATTGTTAAAATTACTAGGATATTAAAAAGCAGCCATAATTCAAGATAGTTATTACACAACATAAATATGGTTTTACTCTTATTAATTTTATTTTGTATTTTCCTTATAAATGGTCTAAATGTTTCCTGTTAATAATGCACAGAGGTATTGCTTCAAAAACACACATCATGGTTTAATTTATAATAATAAACCATCACCTAAAGGACAGATAGCATAGTACAGATCCCAAATAATAAAAGAAGGGGTAAATGACTGTAAGGTTATAGACATTAAAGTTAAAGCCCAGTATTCTTAATTTAAGACTGGTGAGGCTGACTTGCTAGATTTAAGATCAAAACTTAAAGTTAAATTAAAAAGACCAAGAGGAAGATGGTGGCGAAGGGAATGCATTATCCCCGTGTACCGCCTCACTGTGTGGGAGAATGACGAGTTAGAAAGGCTAAAAGCTATCTTGTTAGGAATTTCCAGCAAAATTGGAGTGCTCCAAAACCTAGAGGAAGGATTTCCATCGCACGAGGATCAGCTACAGGGGCTCAAACGCGAGAGATTTGTCCGCACGGAGGGTCACGCTGCTTATTCAGTAAATCGCCCCATGGCTAGAGTCTGCGGCGTGTGCTGGGAAACGAGGAGATAGCAACGCAAAGATACAGCGCTGCAGTTTCCGTGGGCTTCTGCCAGCTGTGCAATCACCGTACTAAGTGCTGAATTCTGGGTTTGAGATGGGGGAAGGAAGCGGTCCTATTTGGTTCTCCACACCGGTCAGACCACAGAGGAAGCCAGTGGCCACCATCTTGGAGAGCTGATGTCACCATCCCTGTTTTTGACTGATCGCAGCTCATTCAGCCATAGAACAGGTAATTTCAGGCTGCCATTCGCCTGCGGCTCGCAGACAACTTACTCAGGCTCAGTGCTAATTAACCCGTGGAAACTGCTTCTTGGAGCCTGCTCCTATCAGAACATACACCGAGCACGGAGAGGCTGAATTCCAGCTCCCAGAACTGCTCTGGCCCAGGGCTAAAGAATCTGCGGAAACTGCTTCTCGGTCTGGGTCCTGCTGAATACTGTGGAGGTAAATACCAACCGAGCCTTCATAGGCAGTGGCAACAAGACTGAGACGGGGCTTGTGAGGGCCGGTCAGGACTCACCTGTTGCTTTGGTCACCCAGCAAAGGGAACGAAATGCTGCCATTCACATGGGATACCAACATGGCAGAGATCTGATGTCATCAGAAAGCGGCGGAGGAGAGAACTTCATCAATACCAGCGGCGACAGAAACAGTTGGTCTCCTGGTAAAGAAAGTGAGTCACAAACACCCAAGTGTCTCTCACTTTATCATCAAGCCAGAGGGGCAGAGCAGAGCCGCCGCCCGTGCCCGGAACAGGACCAGCAGCCCGCCGGCGTGACCCCAATTGGAGTAGGGGCAGAGCAGAGCCG